>NC_041408.2:95355758-95638258 GCF_900747795.2 Erpetoichthys calabaricus
CCAATAGCAGTGATTTGGGTTAATGAGGAGGCGGAGCTCCTGACAGATGAAAGGAGTCGGGGATAAAGAGCAGACAAGAGAGTGTTGGGGGGAGGAGCCTTGGAAACAGAAATCTTGTGTGAAGGACCTGTGCTGAGGTGCACAACAGGGGGCAGCACTAAGTCAGAGACCCCCATGGATGATGAGGACGGGTGCCACCCTGCTGACCCCTGACCTGTGAATGGAAGCGTTGCGTAGCTTGAAGTGACGCCAGGCAGGTGCAGAAATGGCCAGCTAGGAGGGAACGTTAAGAAAATGAAAGTGAGAAGGAGAAAGGCAAGGGGGCTCGGGGCGGCGGGACGCGGGCCAGCTGACCCCATGGCCGGCTCATCCTATGGCCATGTTGGCACTGCAGATCCTTGTGAACAGCAGCAGGGGGCACTCGCTGTTTCCGCTTCGTCAGGTGACAAATCCAGACGGGTGTTTCATCTCAAATTCTATTAAACGTGCGGCAGCGGAGGGCGGTGATTTAGGGGTATGGATGTTGGCACCAGGAGCGACGACGGATCGCTAAATCAGGGCGTCTTAAACTAAAGTGTCCGTGTTAGGAGAGAATCAGGCGGCATATTTGATAATCACCTCGTGATGAACGGTTTCTCTTTGTCTGCGATGAAGTGTTGGATTAAAAGCATAAAGCACAGGAACGCTGGCAGCGGCGCCTTATTCCCGCCTGGAGGTGATTTGATTGGAGTTTATTTATTTATTTATTTGTATTTTTGTCTTCTTCCTTGATTCTATTTCATTTTACGGCGCCGTATATCGCTCACATTACTTGCAGCTTATTTTGAATTTAAGATGGCAAACGTCACCGGGGTGTCAGGGCGCATTACTCTCCTGATTTACCTGCAGAGCCGAGCTGCCTGCTCACCCAAAGCCGCGTCTGACGAAGTGACAAACTCAATCGAGGCGAAGCTCGCGTCCCGCCGTAGCTTTTCATCATTTCTGACTATGCTAATGCGTTTTGGGGTTGGATTTGCATTTCATGCCAGCGAGCCTCTGGTCACCCCTGGCAGTACCCGTGGGGTACATCAACACCACCAAACACCTCCCGAGTCTCAAATCCTGCCGTGTGTGCCCGATGCTGTCTGGATGGGGGCTTCAGCCCCCCCGTGACCCTCATCCTCAAGTCTGAGGATTTCTCACCATTTATTATGAGGACCTTGGAATGGCACCTTCAGTAATCCTGTGGCACCACCTGCTTCACCCAGTTGTTTGGTGGCACAACTTCAAAGGAGCAAAGGGGGAGGGGTGTGCATCTCATGTTCAAGACAACAATGACAGCGGGGGGGGCAGCGAGACGGGGAGCTCTGGGCATTTCAACCCAAAGGTGGCCTTCACAGAGCAGAAACATCAAGACCCCCCAATGAACGTACCTGCATAACACACAGGAGTACAAAGGACAAGGCGGATGAAGAGAGCCCACTGGGTGGAGGGGCCAAATCATGAGGGGGGTCCTGGGGCAGCTTAGTAGCACGCGTGAAATGTTAAAAGTGCACAAGGGCAGCTTTGAAAGTCCACCTCTGGTAAAGGGGGCCTCAGAGTTGCAGTGGTCTCGTCTCCCCCTAAGTCCAGACAGCGGACCGATGCCATCTTGATATGTTCGGTGAAACACATGGGTGAGGCCTCATCTCATCGCGGGCTCAGCTGTGTCTATGACCTCAAGAGGAAGAAGAGCAACATGGCGGATTCAGGACCTTGGAGAGCAACAGAAGGAGACCAACTGAAGGAGCCGATGAAGATTAAGGGGAGACACAGCTGGAGGGCCCACAACGGTGCATCCCAGCTCTAACGCTACAAAGGAGGTGACGCCAAACTCGTGTAACAGAGGAGGCCAACTGGGCTGATTCAGCACCATGGAGAGCAACAGAAGGAGACCAACTGAAGGTTAAACAAACGGAGCTGTGAAGAGGACAGAAGACACTGGGAGGGCCAAAGGATGTGCGCTCATATAGCGCCCCCATGTGTGCAGAGTAAGTCACACGTAGAACACAACAATGGGGTCCCTTCTGGAGTTCTCTCTACAGTTTGGGTCTCAATAGCTCAAAATAGACAAAGCAGCACTGGAGAAAGTCCAGAGGAGAGCAACTGTGGAGCTGACCCTTCAGAGGTGGCAGAACTGAAGCAGACAGAAGCCCTTAGTAAGTAAGGGCGGAGTGCAGAGTGCAGGTCCAGGGGCTCTCCTTGAGCTCTCTAACATCCCAACAAGGTCACACCTGAAGCCACCAAGGTACAGAGAGCAGCGTAAGAGAATGGCGCGAGTAGGATGATTCAGGACCCTGGAGAGCGACAGCAGCAAAGGCTGAGCTTCAGAGAAGTCCAACGACAGTGGACGGGGGGCTCAAGGGGGGCATGTCTGGAGTTTCAGTTTGTAAAGGGACTTGAAATTAAATTCTTCAAGAAGGACACGGGGCACCTTGTGCTGTTTTGGTCTCCATACCACAAAAAGAGACGACAGCGTGTCAGGGAAAGAGCAGAGGAGCAGCAGGAGGAGCAGCAAGTCTCATTCAGGACCATAGAGAGGAGGGAAGACAAATGAAGACGAGGAGGACGCGCGGCTGGGGGCTTCACTATTGGCATTCCGCTTTCTTCTTTAAAATGAGTTCCTCAACAAAAAGGCAAAGCTGAGAACTTCAAGGCACATTTCACACAAACGCTTATCTCCTCACAGAGAAGCACAGACACGTGGAGGAAGTGACCGAGTAGCGAGGTGGACAGCAGGACTTTAGGGGTCTTCAGATCTCAACCTCATGTTATGTTAGACTGAATGGCCTGTTCTTGTCCGGATTGTCCTCATCTTCTAAAGGGCTCGCCAGGTGAGGAGGAGGAGGAGGCCAGCGACTTTGGACTTTGATTGGCTAATTAGTTTGCACGTGTTGAAGAAGGCCCTGGTGGGCTTTGCCTTTGTCATTTTATGTCACTTTGGTTCGTGTTTCTTCCTACCTTTCTTCTTAGCTCTGCACATTACATGAACCTTCAAAGCTCCTGAGCGGACTGGGTGGGTGTTTCCTGGACACAGGGGGTCTCCAGAAGACCCCCACTTTGTCCCAACACCTCGGATGTGCCAGTTAGAGGCCTCGCCACTCAGTATGCGCCTGAGAAGTTGCGTCTGACTAAGGGGGTGCCAGACAGAAAATGCTGCTGATAATTGACGATGAGCCTCGGGCACACGCAGTGCCAAGCGACTTCCTGGAATTCCCAAGTGAAGACATGTTTTCCGATTTCATTTATCATCTGTTCTTCCATAAACACATTCACACTCGGCGGGCAGGAGCCGAGGCTCCAGAGCCGCTTTGGCATATTAGCCCTCTGGGCAAAATCCAGAAAACTGGGAAGCAAACTGGAATCCCAGGCCTTCACGCCATCGCCAGTCCGTTCATTTTCGGATGTTCCCATCCATTGGCTTATTAGCCTCTTTTAGGGGATCCCTTCAGGACGAATCCCAGCAGATGATGCGCTCTGACGGCTCTGCGGCGGGCCGGAAGCTCCTCGTCTCACCGGCTCATTCATTATTAGCACATGCATCATCTTGACGGCATTCGCACCCCCCGTGGGCGGACTTGGGAAATTCTGTGCCCGGGCCATTGCCACTCATTAGCGACGAGGCAGTGTTTGCTTCCGAGCGATCCGTCACGGCCGCTCTGTGAGGAGAGGCTCTCCAGCTGGGATATTTACAGTCAAGCTGGGAGGACAACAGGAACACAAAGCGAGGGGTCCGGGTGGGTGGGGAGCACATTGGCACTCCGTGATATCAGCGGCCCTCGTGGCCTTACAGATCGGACTGAAGAGACGTCGAGCCACGAGGAGCCATGAGGGGCCACATAAGGGACCGTAGGGGGCATCACATTGGCACAAACACATCAGCCAGGCTGGGTCACCACAGTCACTAAGGGGGAAGGACCCACAAGTCACAATGCTGCCAACTCTGAGAGAAGAAGACGCTGACCTGGAAGAAGACCCCCAACTCCATCCCTGCCAGGTTCCCCCCACAAGTGTCTCAGGTGGTCACTACACTCTGCCTCCAGTCAATCAAGCTGGTGCCTGACCCCAATGGATGTCACACGCACAGGCTGCCAACGCCCACCCTGCTGTGTGCCCACCGTCACTCGTTAACCCGCTGCCCCCCTCGACATGAATGGAATGAAAGCGTGAGACCACCTACCCACACACCTTGGCAGAGGTGCACTCCACACACGCCGGCCGCCTCCTAAACACGTCATCCTGTTGGTGCCTTCCAGTCTAAAGCCCGGAAAGCAAGAAAAGATTAAAGAATCTCCGACGCCAAACTGAAAGCCAATGCGCCTACTGAAAGCGGGCACTCCGGGGTCATCACACGGCTCCAGGTCATACTCTGAAAAAGGAGAAAAGCCAACAGTTAGGGTGGGAGGAGGGCAATGTGGCAGTGCCAGGTGAGAGCAGCACAGCAGGAGGAAAGTCAGCTGGGCAACACTTCATGGGCATGTCCCTTACCATGGCACAGGGACAGCAGAACAACCAGCAGTGGGCACTGAACTATAGGAGCATCTAATAATGCCCACTTAGACTGCTGACAAGGGGCACAAAGCAGGAACCAGTGCTGGGAGCACAGTAGCCCCCAATGACACACACTGGCATACCACAGTGGGCACAGAAACAGCAGAAGGGAAAGCAAGTGAGCAGACTGGCATGATGTGGTGGGCCTCAGTCAAGGAAACAAACTTGTATGCTTTACCTCTGCACCTCTCTAGCATATAGCGCCTTCCACATCTGTCTATATCGTGCCTTCCACATCTGTCTATATAGCACCTTCCACAGCTGTCTATATAGTGCCTTCCACATCTGTCTATATAGCTCCTTCCACATCTGTCTATATAGCGCCTTTCACATCTGTCTAGGCTCTCTAGATCTTATATAGCGCCTTTCCTATCCATCACTCTTGTCACTCCTGGTGTCATGTGACTTGTTGGTCACACATGGGAGTACCAACTTCTGTCACACCACCGACTCTAATCGGGGTCACGTCGTGTGAAGCGCTGCTGTTATTTTCCATACAGACAGACAGACTGCAGAGGGTGGTGGTCTCCTTAGCCCCCCCATCCTGACTCAGTGCCCCCTCTACAGTGACGTAGTCCCCTTTCTCTGCCAGATCAGCTAAGTGAGCATTCAATCTTTTGCCACTTTCCCACATACAGTGGTGTGGCTTAAGGATGGGTGGGTGCTGGGCAATGCCCACCCAGTTCAAAAATCTGTCATACCAAAGCTTCTTCACTTTGTTGCCCTCCTAACATATCCAAATGCCCACCCTTGGTGATGTCACTGCCCCTCTGAGTTTCTCCTCATGTTGGCCCGGTGCTAGGTCAGGCAGTGCTGGCACCTGCTAAGTCCCCTGCCCTCTGGAACCTGGCACACTTCTTCTTGCCTGCCACTCTGCCTCTCCTGCATTGGTGCCCTCCCCTGTTATATTACTAGGTATGCCCTCTCTGCCCCACTTAGCATCCTCTGCCCATCGGGGTTGGCATGTGGAGTTGCTCTCTTCCTGCCAGTCTGACTTTTTTTCCTGTTCTTTGCCACCCTGCTGCTAGCCAAACAGCCCTTGATGAATGAACAGAAGATGTGTGCCCAGCCCGAGACATGCCAAAGCAAAACACTCAAAAAATCAGATGACAGAGAGACAGACAGATGTCACCGGCCAGAAATCACTTAGGGGGCCCCGACTTCACAGCAGGGGCACTTTGAGGGTCCAACAGCCTACCTGTGAGGGGGTCTCTCAAGCACCTCCATGGTGCCCACTTCACCTCTGAGCAAATCTGGGGTTATGGTCACATTTGTCCCTATCTAGGAATTTGTTATGACCCCCCATCATCTGCTGGCTAACACAGGACCACTGAACAGCCCCCTCTGTCTACGCGTCATGCCAACAAATAATTCTGTTTGTGTCTGCTGGGGGTCTCCTTCTCTCTCACACTTGACCACCTCCCCCACCAGATCACTTCCAAGGTCATGGCCCAGTTTGTCCCCACCCAAGTATCTGCTCAGAGTGACATCCCCACTGCCACTGTCCCCACAGACTGCTCTCTCTGGGCCCCTGAGTCAGGGGTCCCGGTTCTCCTGGATAGGGACACACACGGGGGTGGCGCTAAGTGATTTCTCTCAGGTGACGGGCAGCATATGATGTGACAGCACAACTTGTCACAGGATGAGCCCTGCAGCTGCTCACCTAAGAAGGTGATGTTGAAGCCCTCGTAAGACATGGAGAAGTCGGAAATAAATCTCAGCTGGGCACTGAAGTTTCCAAAGAGGCCCGCTTTGATAGAGGGTGGCAGCACAGAGCCAGTGAGCCTGGCCACGGGGTCCACAAAGCTGCCATCCTCTGCGATGAGCAGATAGTCATGTGAATCCTCGAGGTGGAAAGTGTGGAACAACAGCTGGACGCCTGCCCAAAGAAAGAAGAGAAGAGAAGAGGAGACTGTAAGACGCTCTATAAATTACACCACATGGTCTGATCAGAAGGGGTGGGCGTCCCTCGGCTCCTCTGACGTGTCTCTTAGAGTCCGGGGTGGCACCACATCCATCTGTCCATCCATCCATCCATCCGTCCATCTCCCAAAGTCACAATCCCAGAAATGACACTCGAGCCAATGGCACCACCCAAGCAAATGCCAATCATCCCAGAGAGGCTGTGCCACTTGCCCACTTCTTGAACTTCTCCGAAAGGTGAGGAAACATCAGAGATGGACCAACATGAAGCAGACCCCCAAGGACTAAATGAGACTCAGCGGTGACAGCGGCCCCTTTATGTGACAATGGCTGTCTGTGTCTCACTTCAGTCATTGAGGGGCTCCAAGCCAGGGCCAGCTGCCACAGTGGCCACCTCACTTTTCCAGGAAGTGCTCTTGTCATGCGTGTGAATGAGTGGGCCTGATGCCCCTCGACTGACTGATGCCCTCATGTTTTTGTACCCAAAGTTTCTGTCATTGACTTTTGGCTCCGGCAGATCAAGAGTTAACCCAACACCAGCCTGACCACCACCAAGTGCTTCTCACTTTTCTGTTGCCCCCCCATTCCTATACAGGATACAGGAGCTGATCAAGAGATGATGCCAGGCACTCAAGTGTCTTGCCCACATGCCCACAGTTTCAGAGGTGACCCTCACGGTGCCCTTCAGACCTCACAATGGAGGACCCTCCAGCTGTCAGTCCCCTTGTAATCTTCAGGCTCCGCCCTTGAACCCGCCCCATTCGTCATGTTGTTCACCTTCACCCAATCAGATTGGACCGTGGCCTGTGACATCATAAACAGGAAGTGCACTTAAAGCACTGGCTTGAATTCTCAATCAGCCACAAGCTCTTCACGGCCAGCCGGCCCGCCTGAGGCGTTTGTGTCAATAAAACAAGCCCCGCCCTCCACTATGAGGTCACAGGAGGAGTCCTAAGCTGATTGGTGGAAGATCAATGTCTGTCCTGGAATACCAACGAGGTTGTCCAATCACCCAGTTTGAATGGGCGGGGCTCAAGCTAAGCGCCTGTGGGTTACCAAGGGTGGCATTTCAGGTGCAGTGACGAGTGACAGCTAGGGGACGAGGTGATGAAAGAGCCCAGGAGGAGCCAAGTCACCGGAGGCCTCTTCCCAGACTGACCAGGGGGGCTCAGCGTTTGAGGGGGAGCCCAGAATGGTCTTGAACCCGAGTCACAGCAGCCCCGGAGAATCTTACCTTTCCCGTGAGACACTTCAATGACCCAAGTGCAGTTCAGAGAGTTGGGGTAATAGTCGGGGAAGCCGGGAGAGAGGACCGTGCCACTCCTGCCATAGATGTACCCACCACACAGAGCTGCATGAGACACAAAGAGACAAAATAAGGTGAGACAGGCAGAGCCCAGGATGTGCCACCGAAAAAATCATCCACTCACAAAAAGTCACAAAAAGTGTGCCAAAGTGAGCCAAGGAACACAAGTCATGGGCAATGCCAGGCCCCGGTGCCCATACAACTGAATGGCAATTGAACACCATGGCCTCATAATGGAATGCAAAGTGAATCAGTGAGCCAGCTGTGTCAAGCACTGTGCCACCCCAGTGCCCACTCTTCTGTTTACCACTGTGCCATCCTAACTTTTCGATTATTAAGGTGGTTCACCGTCCACCCTGCCTGCCTGTGAACTTCTCTTCTCTGCTTTCAGAATTGTCAGAATGGAGGCAAATCCAAAAAGACCACCAGAGGTACCAGGCACGATGCCCAATACAATAAAGTGGTCACAAGGAAAAGGAGCACAACGGACCACCCACCAGGACCAAAGGAGTTGGACACAAAGGAGAGGAAAAGCTCGGCCTGCCAATTCAAGGGAGTCAAACAGAACATCAGACGGGCACATCGGGCTGAGAGCTGAGCCCATGACGGCCCAACTCTGCCACCTCAGGCTGAAGCCATGGCACTTCATTACACTCGGATTTGCCGGGGGGGGCAGAAGACATTCACAGAGCTGGTGGGAGGAGCCACCCCATCCACGGGGGGTCGGTGGCAGGACTTTGTCATTTTATATAGCGCCTTCACATAATGGACACCTGCCATCTCAATCCAGCAAGCGGCTTAAGGGACCTCCAAGGGACAGAAAGCTAAATGGGGGCTGGGTGGGGGGGTTCCCTCAATGTCTTTTGTTTGCTTCAAAGCGACCCCCACAACTGCTGTGTCAGCAGCGCCCCCTTCAGGCTTCAAAACTCAAATCACGGCCCCCTTTGCCTCCTTTCTGATTTAGTGATTTGGAAATTGCAGATGGAGATGTGGATGGTGCCAAGTCAAAGAGAGCAGCAGGAGCAGATGGCACTTGTCATGGGGGGGCTTGAGCACAGAGGACCCTTATTCTCAAAAGTCTCTGCACTCAGGAGAAACTCCAGAGAACTGGAAGGCACCAAACGTTGGATTTTTATTTCTGTTTTCCTTTATCCAGAATATTTTTGAGAATACGACACTGAAGTATAAAGTAACGTCTGTTATTGTGAGCCAGGGGTCTTTTGGATCCCCTCTCCCTATTTTGTCAATGTGGTCCTTTGTAGGCCCTGAAGCCTGCTCCTTGAGTTTGGGCCCCGGTTGATTTTGTGCTGCTGGGGTCTACGCTGTGTGTGTGTCGGGTATTTAGGGGGTCTCAGGTCAGGCTTAGGCACTTTTGGACTTTTTTTCAATGTGATCGTTTATCAGCCCAGCAGGTCACCGGGGATGTCATGTGATGTCCCCGCCCCCTTCGGCTCAGCATATAAGGAGCGACAGACACGCCCACCGAGGACGAGATGACAAACGCCGCACATTCAGGACCACAAGACCACAAGATAAATGGAGAACACCACACATGACCTGCTGAGCCTGACATTTGCCCCCCCCAGTGGGCCCCACACTTTCCTGAATTCTCAATCCCCCCCCCCAAAGTGGCCCACATGGGTGCCTACCATCACAGCTGGGTAACGCGTGGCTCCACTGGTGGTTGTCCTCACAGACGATGGGCTCTTCATCACTCAGCGTGTACCCTTTACTGCAGCTAAACGTCACTCGGGATCCGATGGCAAAGTTGTCCCCGTGCCTCTTGCCATTGACTGGAATGCCAGGGTCCAAGCAGGAATCGGACTCCAGGCGGACACCTGAGGACAGAGGAGCCCGAGTTACACCGTCACCCATCAGAAAGGCCCCTGCAGACCACCAATTTCATTTGGGCTCACCCTGGGGGTTCACATACCAGACACAGTTAAGTGGGGCCACACACGGTGACATTAAAGGTGTGTGCCAAGACTGGGTGCGTTTGTCCTTTACTTATTTGATTTGATCGTCATGCCCAATTCAGGTTAAAGTTGGAAAGTAAGCTGACAAAGTGAACATCTTCAGATGGTTTGACGTGAGGCCACCTTGATTTAGGCTTCTTGCATCACCCATTCCCATAGTAACCTACCCAGAATCCCTCGGGGTGGGTGGCACTTGTGATGTCAGAGGAGCAACGGCTTAAAATCTCAGTCAAGGGGCTCACTGGGCCACTTTAGACGTGAAAGGCATTCAGTTTTGAAAGGCTCCAAATTCATTTTCATGTTCTTTGACTTCAGGTTTACCTTGAAATTTCGCAGGCTCTGCCATCTTGTGGTGTTGTTGCTGGGAGGCTTGGCCCCTAGAGGTCATGACCCATGATGTCACCAGCGCCTCATGCATTGTTGGGTTGTCCGAGATGGCGGACCCTTCCAAACGTTTCTGAGGGTGAGTGAGAGAATCCCGAGCTCCGTCTAAAGGATGAGCGACGCTGCTGAGCTGTTGGTCTTCTTCTGTCTTCTCCTCATCTTCCTTAATGCCTGCTGCCAGGTACAGAGGGGGACTCATGTGGGACCTCCATGATCACCTGGTGGTCTCTGCTGGCTGAGGAGGACCCCCCAGATGGACTTTGGGGGAGTCAGTGGGTCCAGTCAGACCAGCTGGCCGTGGATATCAAATTTAAAGTGGAGATGTGAGAAGAAATCCCAAGTGCCAATCCTCAGACCTCCTGGCCAAATGCTGTGGGACTTGTGGGCAGACTGACCACTGAGCCAACCAGGCATGAGCCCCCCCCCCCCCCCCAGCATGGGCCCTGGAGTCTTCACAGGTCCTCCTGCTTCTTCCATCCATTTGGAGCAGATCACTGATGTGCCCACCCAGGACCCCCTGTGCCAGGTTTATGTGATGATGGCAGCCAATGCTGTCTTTGTCTTTGAGGGTCTGTTGGCCCCACTTGGACTATTTAGGAAACCATTTAAAAAAATCTGAAAAAAAATGTGAACATTAAGCAACAGACTGGCAGGGTCTTGAGACCACCAAGCCCAGCAGGGGCAAAACCCAGTCATGCTAGGACTGCAGGAAACAACTGCTCAAGGGGCGGGCGGCCAAATGTCCCCACAGAGACACTGGCCATCAAGAGGGCAAAGGCCACAAAGAAAACGGCGAACGCGCTGGGCGACTTACTCTCGTAGTGGATCTGGAAGCCCACGCTGGCACGGCTGTTGTCGGTGGTGAAGAGAAGGTACAGGGCATTACTGGTGCTGACCAGGAAGTGGGGCGCCTGAGTGCCATGGTACTCGCCAATCAGCGGGGACGAGTTCACCGGCCCGTCTCGGATCTCCAGTGTGTCGTAGTTCACCTCCGTCTGGAACCTGAAAATGGGAAGCGGGAGAAGACACCCCTGTGAGGGACACGGGGACAACGAAAGAAAGAAAGAAAGAAAGAAAGAAAGAAAGAAAGAAAGAAAGAAAACTAAAGGAGGGATGAGTACAGGGAGCACAATAAGAAAGAAAGAAAGAAAGAAAGAAAGAAAGAAAGAAAGAAAGAAAGAAAGAAAGAAAGAAAGAAAGAAAGAAAGAAAGAAAGAAAGAGAAAGAAAGAAAGAAAGAGGAAGGTGCAAGGGTGACAACCCCTGGCGGGCTCTTTGGTCTCCTTGTCTCGTCTCGTGACTCACAGCTGAGGCCCACCGTTCCACACGTCGTCCTTTGTTTTGGGGCTGGCTGGTGGTCTTTCGGCCCCCCGGCACTCTTCTCGAGTTCTTCTTTGATTCTTTTCTGTCCCCTCAGCTGTCTGAGTGACCGCTGGACTCACCTTTAGGGTTCGGCGACTCCACGTGGGATTATCCTTCTCTTTTATTCTTTTCTATTTTCACATTTGCTCTTATTTCTAGCCCCCCTAACTTGATTTCTGTGTTGGTTTTCTAACTGACGTTTGGTAAAGCACTTTGGGCACATCCTGGGCATGAAAATGGGCCTGAGAAAGAAATGGCGGGCCTCGGGCTTCCTCCTTTGCTGTTTCTTTTGTTTTGTGTTCTTTCAGATTCTTCTTGATTGTCGAATTGAGACCACAGCTCTGTGCCCGGGGGCTTCGGGGTTCTCTTCTCACTTTCTGGGTCACCCTCAGGTCTCTTTTTAAATTTTATTTCCTGGTGTTTCTCACGTCTTGGTCTGCCTGTCTGGACTTTGACTTTTTATGTGTGAAGGATGCCAAGTGGGCACTGGCATGCCAGCTGGAGCTGTGCTGGGACCCTTGCCCAGCCTCAGGCCTTTCTGACTCTGGACTTGAATGTCACTGCCAGGCCACTTGTTTACTAGCCCCCCCACTCGTAGGACCACCCGTGCCCACATCACCAGACCTTTTCTGACCCGCCCCCCCCCATCTCTCCTGCTGGTCTTTCCACATAAAGAGCTGCCACTGGCATCAGAACATCGAGGTCTCATATTTTTGGGTGCCCCCAAAGTGTTAAGGGCCCTGCCACCCTTAAGTTAACTTCAGCACAATTGCGAATGGAGGACTTGGGGGGGGGGGGGGGATCTCGCTGAGTCAGGGATGGAGGACTCCAGCTGTCCTTTGAACCCAGGACCCCTCAGGCTCCACACGGCCAGAGAACAGCAAAGCAGCAGGTGGTCCTCATGCAGATATCTGGGTGACGACGGGAGCTGGCGTATGGCTGTGTGGCCCCACTAAGGTGGGGGTCTTGAAAGTAAGGCTTGAGTGAAGCCCACTCAGTGCTCGTCATATCATTATGGATGAGGGGGTCTCAGGGGGTCTGAGGGTTGTGACCCGAGTTCATCGACAGCACACGTAATTACAGACTAAGCAGAGAGCAGCAACCCAAAGCCAATGAGTCGGCGGTAAGCCATGGAACGGGGGGCCGACGCCTCACCTGTCGAAGGAGATCTTGATGGCGTGGGCCTGGGTGGCCTCGATGACCCACTCACAGCTCAGCGAGTCCTTATAGAAGCCCGGCCATCCAGGGGACAGGATCACGCCGCTCGGTGCTGTCAGGTGACCTCCGCAGGGGGCTGCAAAAGACACAGCAGAGTTTACAGACCCAGAATTGGCCCCCCTGGAGATGCGCGTCCCGGACCACTGGCATTTGACCCTCTCCTGTGTCCTGTGAGTCGCGAGACCCGAATTCACACCCTGACACGGAATTTTCAACTTGGAAACCCAACTGACATTTCACAAAAATAACAACAGCATGGAAACTGAAAAACAGGAAATAATCGGCAAGGAGACCCCCGGTGGCGATGGAGACCCTGACAGTGCACAGCTGGCATGCCTCAGGCACCAGGGTACCAAGAACTGCCAGCCAAATCGCCACTCCACTATACAGAAGGGGACGTCCTGTGCCTGTCTGCTCTGCGGGGGTCCTCGACCTTTACAGCCCCCCCCCCCTTACGAGGTGTCACTGGACGAGACGCAGGGACTTCTGAGCTGTTAGCTAAACAAGCAGGTGACAAAAGGACAGGGTGGTGTCCCCTCGTTTGTCACGGCCCCTTATTGAACAGTTTTGTGGCTTTCGCCTCCTTCAGACACAAACCCCCCAATCCTACAAACTCGCCCCCCCCCTACCTTCACATCTGGGGACCGCCGAGTTCCACACCACGTTGCCGTCCTGCATGATGCACGTGATCGTCTCCGAGCCTTGCGTCTTGATGAAGCCCTCGTCGCAATAAAAGGAGACGGAGTTCCCCAGCAGGAAGCGGTCCCCGAAGCGTTGTCCGTTGATAGGAATGCCGGGGTCGTGGCATTCGTTTTGACCAAAGGCTGGAGGAGAGAAAGGGGAGGAGATCAGAAATGAGAGGCGAGAGGGAGAGGACAACCGCTGAAAGCCCAGGCCCGGGCACACAGCACACAACAGAAAAGACAAAACCGACAGGCAGACGTCAGCAACTCCTACTGAAGAGGTCAAAGGTACCAGAGAACAATCTGGAAAGGGCGCAGCTGGGAGGTGTGAGATGTGGGGGGGGGGCTGAGCGAAACCGAAACATGGAGAGCAAGAGCGAAGAAGGGAGCAGGGAAGAATACAAAAAAGAAAAGCATGAAGAAACGGAAAGGAAATGGAAAGACCGGACAGGAGCCCCAACGTTTATACGCGCGTGTGTGTGTGGGGGGGGTGTAGTCACACACACAAGTATCACGAGGGTCTCACAGCTGTGACGCCGCCGCTAACACAATTCCTGGCTACTCCAGAGTGACTGCTGATGTCACTTCCAGTCTAGACATCGCTGGCCCCGCCCCTTCCTCCTCTACACAGGAAGTACTTGGCCTTTCTGGTAAAGCAGGATTGACTGCCTCACAAAGTTGTCACCAGGCTACAACGAGAGGCCACATGTCACACATTTCAGTAATCTCGTCCCTGCTGGACATTAAATGGTGTGTGGGGGGGGTCCGTCCTCTGGGACCCCAGCCTACTGCTGTCTTTTCGCTCCTCTGCTGCACAAACTCAAGGACACATCCACCATTTGCTTGTGTGCCAGTGGCTTGGTGGCCTGCTGATAGAAGCTCTGAGCTGATTGGTGGGAGTCTGTGCAGGATGGCCAAGCCCTTTGATCATCCGTCCCTCCCTCCCTCATTTACCATCAGTCACCAGGCTGTCACCCTCGTTCGACACGCTAACACACACACATCTTCAACAAATGAAACCATCGTGTAATTAGTGACTGTGGTAAGTGAATAATCAGCACAGCACTGAAGAGACCTATGGGAAGGCGCTATATTAAACAGGGTGGCACTGCCAGCTCCTTCTGTGTGCCGTCTGCCTCTTCATCCTCAGTCCCCAGGCTGCAGTCCACACAGACGCAGGGAGAACAGGCAGACGACACACAGAAGGAGCTGGCAGTGCCACCCTGTCTTATATAGCGCCTTCCCATACAATCATATAACAAGCCCCCTTGGCTCCCCCATACTGAGTGGCAATAGCCAGTAAACTGTGAGAAGGCGCTCACTCGCCAATCCCACCCAAAATGACACCAAATTGACTTTTAAAATGTCCACAAAGTGCAGCCGCCCTCCACCACGCTGTCTGCGGATCTCGTTCTGATGTTTGTGTGCCGTTGAGGAGTTTCATTTAAAGTAAGAGCCGGGGTGGGTTGTGCCGTTCCATCCATCCATCCATTATCCAACCCGCTATATCCTAACTACAGGGTCACGGGGTCTGCTGGAGCCAATGCCGTTCCATTTCCTTTTATTAGTTAAATATTTCAGTCGTGTCCCCTGTTCACGGCCCTCTGCTCCTCCACAGTCGCTCTCCGTGGTGCTGAAGGAGATGTACTATGGCGACCATCACTGCCCACAGGACTCCAGGTGAGGCCTCCCCAAGGCGCTATACAGCAGAAGGGTATCCTCCATCAGAGCTTTCAGCGGTGACAAGTGACAGCTGGACTCGATCCTTAACAGTCCGGCCGTGTCACCTCTTAATGACGTTTGCTTTGAAGGTTCTGCTCTTGCAGTCGCTCTTCTTTGGTTGCTCTCCGTGGTTCTGATCTCAGCCCAGCTGCTCTTCTTTGAACTTTCGCTGTCACTGCTTTGCCTTTTTTGTAATAAAGAAACTGAAACTGCACACCAAAGTCCATGTGATGCTCTACAGCTTCAAGATGACCACCACTGTGGATTGGAATGTTAATAACCCAGTGCCAGGGTCCGCTGTCCTAATTCCATTTTCAAACACTTCAGGTGGTCCTCGTCCCTCACTCTCTGTGGTCCTGATTCAGCTCACCGGCTCTTCTTTGTTCTTCCTGTAGTGCAGTGGCAGTGTGTGCTGGTGACATGGGGACCATCGCTGCACACAGGACCCCAGGTAAGGCCTCACAAGTGGGCTAGGCAGCTCCAGTATAACCTCCATTAGGGTTACCTCCACCACAGTATTAATAACTCACAGTCCATCCTGTCATCTCTTAATCTCCGTCAGCTCCTTCATTCGTTCCTCCTCAGTTGCTCTCCATGGTGCTGACTCAGTCGTTTCATTTCTTTGTCCTGCTCTGCTTTGTGTTTTTAGAATGCGGAGGCCAAAGCTGCCCACCAGACTCCAGGTGAGGCTCCACTATGTTTCTTAAGCACACGTCACACACCAGGGCACTATATAAACTTACAGTCAATGCCATTATGACTTCTAGGTTCTTGTAATTAGAGACACTTTCAGGAGGAGGTCTCGGACCACCTCCATCCTTACATTCAATTTCATTGTCCGCACATCCATAATGGCTGTCCCAGCCATTTGGTGTCATCTTCAGACTCGACCAGCTTGCTCTTATTCAGATCGTTGACTACGTCTATGAAACCTTCCCACAGGTGACCCCTGCTGAACGCCACATTTAAGATCACCTAAACCTGAAGAGCTCCTTCCGCCCTTAATCTTTTGTTCTTGGTGTTCCTGGTGCTCTTGGTGTTTCAGCAGTTTTGAGTATTGTGAGTGAACTTGAAGATCACAGAAGACCAAAGTCATGGGAACAAGAAAATGACAAAGGTAACCGAGAGAACAAAGCATGGGGGCAAAGCAAAACTCAAAGTCAAAAGGTGTTAAGAACAGAAGCGAGACCACCAGGCTGGCCGGCAATATGGCGGACTGTCACTAAAGGTTTTTATTTGTTGTTTATCCCACTGAGGGCCACCGCCATATTTACATTGTTACTTCCCAGTGACATAATGAATACATTGGTCCCCATGTCTCTCACGTCACATAAATCAAGGAACGGGAATCACAATGGACTCCTAATCAATGTGCAGTGTGACATAAGCCACCGACACGCAGCCCCCAGAATGCCCACCTCCTTTAGTCTGACCACCGACCTCAACGACAGCTTTCTGACAATTCAGACCTCACACAAGACCAAGTCTCGGTGCTGCTTCTTCAGTCACGTTCACTGGATCTGCCCAATGCCCCCCAAACTTTTTTTTAAGTAACGGGTGGACAGTTTATGGTTTCCAGTCCTTTGGTGTTTTCTCAAGTGCAGCAATTTTACAAACTAAGAGTCACGGGTTGTGCCCACCACCCACCTTAAGCAGTGGTCCTGGTGCTTGGTGACACTTCAGCCTGTCTAGTCTGTGCTGCTCTTCTTTCTCTACAGGAGTGAGTGACTGGGCTAGGACCCCCAGGACTGGCCTTGTGTGTTTTCTGTTCTTCATTCTACAGGACACACCTTCAAGGACCCCCAGTTCTTCTTCCTGTGAGCCTGGTCTTATCACAGTCCACTTGATCATCTTCATGGCCAAGTCAATTAATGGCACCAAGGACAGAGAAGACACACATGACGACAACACAAAGAGGGCAGTGTGAGAAGGTGCGGGTGGAGGGTCAGGTGGTGGATGGAGACCCCAGGGGTGGTTTGCTCCAAAACGGGACACAACTCATTACTCCAGCAAGTGGGGTCGATCAAAGAGGAAGTGGGGACTTCCCCCTGAAAATACGAACAGCCAATCAAATGAGCAGAATGGGGGAGTGGGGTTCCCCCGATTGAGAACAGGACATTTGAGTTCAATTCTGAGAGCCAATGCCTAAAAAGGGAACAGTCCGGAAACACCCCGAGTTCATGGTGGTGACCCGGAGGTGGACACCAATGTCCTGCTGACAGGATGACTGAGCCACCTTGCTATGGCTGTCCCACGGCTCCGAGTCCACGGGAGCTGAGGCAGGTTAAGCCAGGGGGGTCGCTGCAGGGACTGAACTGGTGGGCTTTGTGGTTTCCAGTCCACTGCCAGGGCCACTGTGCCCACAAAACCTAATGCAGCAGTCCTGGTGGGCGTCAATAAGGGTCTCGCAGACTTCTTTACAAATCGTCTGCTGTCTTGATATCCCCCATGTGTGTCCGAAGCCCCCTAATGGCGCATCGTAAAAGGAATGCAAATGGGACGCCCTTCCCTCCCAGCACTGAGGCGCGTTTGTCCCCTCGGGGCTTTGACACAAACAGCTTGTAGCTTCAGCCACACAGAATGGGGCAGCAAATGTAAATTCTCCATAAAAACGAAGGCTCCTGTCATGAGCGCCGCTTCAAAAGGTGATTTAGAGTGCGAGCGGCGCCTGGAAACGAGCGCATCTGCTGGGCGTCTTACACCGCGCACGCCTCATTTGCATGCCATTTGCATATCCCGACGCCGGGCACATGGGGGCCGAGACCCTGAAGTGCAGACCCTTAGAGATGCCAAAGCCACCACAGAGCCCATCGCAGCAGAAGAGTTTATTTAAAGATGACAAGCGCGGGTACGTCCCGAGTCGCACTCTCCTGAAATTATGGGCTGCAGGAAAGAAACGCCTCATAAAACAGTAAGAGTGCACCTGCTGCCCGACGTCACATTCAGCTCGGGGCTCCAGCTTAGCCCCCCTCTCGTTCTCTGGTGCCACCCCGAGGAGAAGGTCATTTAACAGATGACAATAAACAAGAGGATAAAAATGAAGAACAGAAGAGTACGGCGGGGGGGGGGCGAAATGAAAGAAATCCCCCTCAATTAAAGGACAAGTGTCTGGGTGTCTCTGTAAGTGTGTGTGTGTGTGTGTCTAGCATTCCAACTGATGGCGCATCACAAACATCTGGAGTTTATTACTACAAATGTTTCTGATGCGCCACTTGTTGGAATGAAACAGTCGGTGCAGTTTATCATTTCATGCCTTAGCAGACACGTTTCAGTAGATGGCGCACTGAGGTCTTCGCCGATCTCCAGCCGTCTCAGGCAGGTAGCACAGATAAACACATCGTGAAATGAGACAATCAATAAATAAATCAACTCAAATAAAATGCGTCAGCAGAGTTACATGATGGGCAGTGCCATGAGGTGTCTGCTTGTGAGGAGCGGCGCCAATGCTAGCATGTTCTGCTTCTTTCTCCACAAGCTCAATGACCAGAGGACCCCCAGACCCCAACACAGCATGCCTGTTACATGAAGTGGTGGAAGTGAATGACGAGACACAAAAGCCCAAAATAAGAGAGGAGCACATGAGGGGCCTGATCAGGTTACCCAGGGGGTCTTTGATGACTGAGGCCTGGAGGTCCAGGCACAGGGTGGAGATGGCACCCAAAACCTGCCCAAGAAAAAGACAGCAAAGGATTCTGGGAGCAGCCCCTAAAGAGAATGAGGTGATGATGACGATGGTGTCCAGCAGGGGGTCTGCTGCTCTATTTGATATTCTGAAGTGATGTGATGAGGTTGGAAAGAGCAAGCTGGCCAAGTCTGCTGGCGCCACGCAGGTGGAATGGTGGGTGATGGAGAACCAGACAAATCATGCCAGGGGGACCTGGGCAGGTGACAGGCAATCAGGTGAGATTTGACAGGACCCCAGCGGCACGGCGGACCCCCCAGACATCACTGAGATGCCTGTTGACTCACTCGTGTAGGTGATGTTGAATCCTCTTCCCGTGTTCGAGTGGTCAGACTGGAACTCCAGGCGCACGATGTGGCCGTTGCTTGCCAGCTGCGAGGGGACGTCTTTGCCCGAAAATGTCCCAAACGTGGTGGCCTCTGAAGCACCGTCGTCTTTGACCGTTAGGTAGTCAAACTGCGGCTCCACGTCAAAGTCGCTGAATATGAGGTGAATCCTGCTGCCGGGCTCGGCGATGATGAGCCACACGCAGTTCATGTTGTTCCCGTACTCCTCCGGGTAGTTGGGTGACAGGATGATCCCCGACGACGCCGTGAAGTTGAAGAAACAGGAAACTGCAAGAGAGAAGGGAAGAGAAGAAGATGTCAGGACCTCGGTGGTCTGTCTTTACACAGCCTTAAGCCACCGAGCTCGAGGCGGGACACGCGGTGACATGGCCGTCTCCAGGCCATTAAGGATGGTGGCCAGCTGTCACTCTTTTGAACCCTTCTGACTTGTCACCTCTCGCCGGGCCCTTTAGGCCAGTGGCCTTCAAGCACAGTCAGGTAGTTGGCCATCTTGATGAAGGTGTCCATAATGCACATGGACTGAGCAGCGGTCAGGAGTGGCCCCTCGGACTTAGGGGACATCGTTTTTTACATTTCGCTTTCTTTTATCGCCTGTCTGTTACGGTCAGCAGTTTTTGTGTTTCTCTGACGTTTCTGCGTCTGTTGTGGGATTTCGGCCCTCAGGGACTCGAGCACACTGAGTGACTCTACGGGTGACATTTTCTGGCTCTGTTCCTGTGACGTGGTGTTAGGGGGTGTGGTTTTCAGGGTGGTCAGAGTTCAAAGGTCATGTCTGGTGGGTGGGGGATGTGACACTAGCATTGGAGGTGTGGCCAAGTCACATGTGACATGTGACATCATCGGTGTTATGGGCTGCCCGAGATTGCGGATCATTTGTGTCCAGAGACCAATGTGACCCTCGCCGCCCCCCTGACCACCATTCCTCTCCTTCTTTCTGCCTTTTCCTTGACCCTGTGACCTGCCATCAACTGATCTCTTGGCAGAGCAAGATGGTTAAGCGTGGCACAGACGTGGCGTCACCAGGCCGGAGGTCTTCCGTGGGAGTGACGACAGGGGGCTGAGTGTCAAATCAGAGAGGAGCGGATGCCCACCGGAGCAAATCAAACAAGCAGCGCAATCAAAGCCAAATGTGAGATAATAAAGTGCGGCACCTTGGATGGCTGCCGTGCCACCGTCACGCGTCGGGCAGCACCCAGAGTTTCGTCCCCAGCTCTCGTCAAGTGCTCTCGTGTTCCGTTGCATTCCTGAAGATCAAGTGTCATATAAAAGACGGACGTCACACTGTGTGTACTGAGGACCAGCTGACCTCATCACAGTGCCCCCCACCCCGTCCCTCACCTGGTCCCGTCCCGTGTGTCAGGGGGGCCGCTGGACGCTTCAGTGGTCATCCTGTTGTGGGTTTGGCCTTCCTCTCGATAGACAAGCTCAATCGTCTTCTAGGTGCCCCACCAGACAGGATGATCCGAGGACCCCATGGAACCATCCAATCGGTGGTGTGCACAAAGGGGGGCTTCATCAGTGAGAGTGTAAGACCCCCACTTACTGGGAATTCCTCGTTCATGGAGGACAATTCAAGCCCTGGTCGCCAGTTCAGCGGCTGAGCCACGCCTCTCGGTGCCAGACTGGCACACGTTGGTCCATTCGGTGTGGCGCACGTCTGGACCCCCTTGTGCTCATCTCGTGTTCATCCAATGACTTGTCACAATTCTGTGTTTACCGCCCGTGAGTCGCGGTTCGGTGGCGAGAAGTGAGTTACACTTTTATATTATTGGATAAGCGATTCCATGGAAACGAAGTCCACCGAGAGCGACGGTTCGCTGGTCCTGCTGACGTCTGTCTTTGCTTTCTAATCGCTTGTGTGTTCACTCGTTTAATGTCGACTCTCTCGCTCACTCTCTCTCTCGCTCTACTTGTACTTCTGATTCTGTGCCCTACCGCTGGGGGCGGGGCCACGTGACGTGCCGCTCTAGCCCCGCCCACTGCGCCCCGCCCACCACCAGATGGCGCCAGGACCGACATTGGCTGCTATTCAGATTTTCGTCTCATTTTCTCCTCGTATTTTATTTTATTTTATTTGATTTGAATTCTTGGACTGTGGTGAAAATTCCCACAATACACCAAATTTAGAAGGTGCCAACGCCTGAGGCCCAACCATGGTGAGCTGCCCCCGAGACCCTCGGCTCGCCTGATCGCTGCCCACCCACACCGACGGCTCAGGCTCTTACAGACACAGCTGGGCTTGTTTCCGGACCACTGGTTGTTCTGCTGGCATGTGATCGACTTTTCTCCCACCACCTCAAAAGCAGCCTGGCACTCAAATGTCAGGACGTCTCCGTGTAGAAAACTGTTGCCTGTGCGTTTGCCATAGGCGGGCACTCCGGGGTCTCCACAGCCGCCGCGCTCGATCTCTGGAAACAAAGAGAGAAAAAAACAAAATCAAAAAGTCAGACCAGCGTCGAGGATCATCAGCACAGATGGGGGGCTCCAAAAAGGTAAGCAATGCCACCCCAAGCAGAGAGGGGGCGCTCTCACTAATGCCATCTCCTTTAACATCCACAGCTCAGATGCTTGCCAGCCAGACAACCCCTTCTGGGCATGAAAGCCCCTGGAAGTCCATCTGAGGATGGACAGACAGACCCTCGAGTTTGCCCCTTTGTCCCTTCATCTTCATTAAACGGGCTTCTCTGGGTGGCACCCCAAACCTTTTCATGTTCCATGCATCATCGTTACAGATTTCAAGGACTCTAAAAGGACACATGAAGAGTGATGACCACCTTCAACATGGGAAGGGCGCTATATACATGAAATCTGTGACTTTAGTGAGGGTCTCTCACCATCAGCCCACAGCCAAAAGCCCCCCAAAATGTACAACAGAAAAGGGCCGAGACTCAGAGCTGTGCCAGTGCCAGAGGAGAAGCCATCTGAGCAGCGCGATGGCCTCCACGGGGTCTGACCCGGACCCCCCCATCGTCTCGTGTTTCCTTTCATTGGATTCACACGCAAGTCTCTCGCTGACTCACAGGCGCTGAGCACACGGAGGTGTCTGTCAACTGGCACTTCAAGTACCACCTGCCCCCTTAAAATGATGGACACGCCCGCTCACTCCGTCCTTAATGCCAACAGCGCAAAGCTGCAGGAGAGGCAAGTGGGCTCAGGGCGATGTGAGGAGAGACGGAGATGAACCTGTCACACAACTCGGCCAGGGACAATGTGACAAAGTAAGAAGGGGCGGGCAAAGGGGCCTGGCAGGAGGTGGGCTGAGCAAACACCGCGAGAAGAACACAGCAAGCAGCACACTTGGGCACAAACAGAGCTGGCCATTATGGGGGGGGGGGGTCCAGGAAATGTGAAAGGCACTATATGATAGATAGATAGATAGATAGATAGATAGATAGATAGATAGATAGATCATCAAACAAACACGGAGCCCCTTGGAGGTCCCAGCAGTGGTGCCCGTCTTTCCTGAAGGTGCCCACGGTGTTTGTGGTGACCCGCTCAGGTTGTTTCCTGTTCCTTTTTACATGCAGGAGTCAAAAACAATGAAAGGACGCTTATTTCGTTCCTGGGGGGTACAGGATAGCGGCGCCTCCCCCTGGCTGCCTCAGTTTGACTCGCTGCAAGGCACTCTGGGAGTTGAAGTTCTGTCAGGCAGCCCTGTTGAGGACCTCTGGTGCTGCTGGGAGAGGCGGCCATAGAATTTCTGGAAGTTTCTCGTTTCCCTGACGTGTCGAATGCTTCGGTGGGCACAGACTGCCATAGATGTTTGATCGTCACCAGCACCCCAGAAAGTCTGTGACTCCAACTTTCAACACAGTCGAGTGTTTTTGAAATGTCACTGGGAGGAGCACTTCTTGTCACCGTGCTGTACCCAGTAAGGTAGCTTGTCACCGTGATGTTGTCAAAGACGTGCCTGGCACAGTGGGCTCCACACATAAAGCATGAAGAAGAGAGTAATGACATTTTACAGAAGGTACCTGTAACGAAAATTGGAACTAAACGGCCTTTGTCTGCTTTGTGATGCAAAAGGACAAGTGAGACACGGGCGTTGATTTGCGCAGAGCGAGGACCGAGTTGGATGTGCGGTGGTCTTTGTCAGGTCTCATCAGTGGAAGCGGCAGCATCAATTTTAAATCAATTTGAATTGAAGGAATGTGCGCCAATTAGGGTCACAGGTGGCCTGCACATCTGACAGGCGAGGGGGGTCTGTTACCTGCATTATGGGGGCATGGCAGATTCAATTTATGATGACAGTAAATGTTGGGGGGTACAAGAAGAAGAGAAAACGTGAGATTTGAATACACAACGGGAGGTCTGAAGCTTGAAAGTACCCCCCGTGCTGAAGGGGGGGGCTCAAGTCGAGGAAGGTCCTACCTAAACCATGCAGCACACCTCTGAGCCCTCACTGTGACGGTTGTGTGGGTTTTCGTCTCAACTGGGCTGAGTCAGCACCTCGGAGAGCAACTGAGGAGGACCAACTGAAGGGATTACACCAAGAGGTGACATTATGGAGGGATCTGGTAGGGTGGGCTCTGGCTGTTATGTAAGACTATTGTAATGGGGGTCTTTCTTCAGCTTAGAAGACACACATGAGGCCTCATGTGGACTTCTCTGTGCAGTTCTGGTCTCCACATTGAAAAGCAGCAACAGGTAAAGCAGAGAGGAGACCACCGAGGAGGACCATCTCAACAAGCTCACGGACATTAAGAGTTGACCCCATGAGTTTAGGATGATGGGTCCCAGCTGTTACATGGCATTGATTTGTTGGACAAGAACACAAAGACATTTTTGGATGTTTGCTAAACTTAACTCAAGTGTTAGGGACACATGTGGACAGGAAGTGGACAAGAAGTGGACAGGAGGACTTCAGGGACCTTCAGAACTCGACTTGATATAATTTTGGACAAATTAGGTGGGCAGGTTTGTAGAGCTTGCTGGGCTCTCACACACACTCATACATTCACCATCTCTTGCCCTACATGTACCCTCAGCCCCTTTCCTCGCTGTCCATGCCACTGTGCCCCAGTCAAGTGTGCCCCCTAAAGTCTGCTTCATCATTTTGGGGGTCCCTTAAGTCTGCTTTTATACTTCCTGTCCCTGAAGTTGACTCTCAGCGTTCCTCCTACTCCTTTACTTCCCCTCGTGTATCTCGCACTCTCACTTCCTCGTTTGGTTTTATCATTCAAGCCAAACTGACCAATCAGAATGCTTGAAGGACTTGGACACACCCACGGACCCCAGGGTTTGATGCCATCCTTGATTTACATGAAATCTAAATCTACAATACGTTGCCATTATAATCGACTGCATGGTATCCTTTCCTCTCCGTGGTTCAAGGACTGGGGTCCTCCGGTGCCAGTGGTCACTCTGTGATGGCCATCTGTCTCATCCTGAGTGACCACCAAGGAGCCACTCTGTAAGAGAAACTTCATGATGTCCCCCTGCTGCCTGGTGACCCTCATCAGGCCCACCCTGTCCGGTCACAGTGGCCCTATGAATGTCCTCTCCATGCCCACCATTTAAGATGGTGGAATTCCTACCCAGGGTGCCCACCTAGCCAGTCAGTGTCCAGATGCACTGCCACACAGTACCCATCACCTCAGCCTTTTTCAATTTCTAGATGCCAGTGTGCCCTTTCTCTAATTTGCCCACCTGTCTTCTCATTGGTTGGTTAGGGTCAGCTGGAGTGACCATCACACACACACACACACACACACACACACACACACATGTCATATCAATAAGTTTAAATTTCATTTCTTCCGTTCAGGTTCACAGGTGGCTAATGCCCAGTCCACCAGCACCGGGCACAAGACAGGAAGGTGCCAGTCTGTGGTCACCTTGATTAGGTTTTGCTTTGTCCAGTTGGCAGAAATGTGTCAGTGGACTGCTGTCTTCAATAATCCAGAGATGCAAATGTCCACCTTGCCATTGTGGGACATGAGGAGCCAACTTGGCACCCGACGTGGCATCAAGAAGTGTCTGTGATTGGTGTCCCAGTGGTTAAGGCCTCTGCCTCACGGCCCCAGGATGCCAAGTCTCTGCCCGTCATCTTTTCTTCCACATCTCAAAGATGAGCCGATCGGGCTGACTGGACTCCACCTCCCCCCCTGAACCCCCCCCCCCCGACTCCATCAGACCCCAAACAGTGACAAGTGGGCTAAGATCAGGGGGTTTGGGTGGGCGAGGCTTGGTCCCTGCCATCCTACCCAGGGTTTGCCCTGCCAGTGCTGCAACAGAATTGGTAGCCTCAGCTCATGGATGGATGTGTGCGCTGATCCTAATGCCAACGTACAGGGGAGGCAGTGCCCAGGGGGCACAGCTCAGCTCCACTTGATCTTCTTCAGCAAATTCAAGGTGAATTTATGGGAGACAAGTGCATCACGGCCTGCCGCGCTGAATGAGTGTCCGGCCTCCTGGGGGGCCGGCGGCGGACCACCTCAGGGGCCTCTCAGCATCGTTTATGGTGGATTAGCACGAGTGAGTTGTGTGGGCAGAAGTGTGTGGTGGGGGGCGAGGGGGGCAGGCAGAAAATGGCGGCCTATAATAACTGAGTCTATTGGGCTCAGTGCTGCCCCCCACCCCTCGGCCCCCCATGAAGAGGTGTGTGACCTTACAGACCCCGAGATGTGCCGTCACTCAGGGAGGCCTTCAGTGGACCCCAATGCTCCAAGGATATCGATGTTAGGTGGTCTCCCTCGCCGTTCCTTGATGTGTCACAATGTGTGTGCCCTGCACTCGGACCCCCGCGTTTTGTTGTTGAATTCCCACGGCAGGACCCTGGAAGTGCTCAGGTGGGCCTGACCAGAGAGTCTGCTGGCCTCTGCCATTGGACGTGATGACAGACGTCACTCCTCACCGCCCCGGGATGGCGGCGCCGTCCCCCCTTACAAGGCACATCCTGACAAAGTCCCGACGCTTCAGTGACATTTCCGTCTGTGCCACCCTAAGAGGCTTAGCGCCCGGCCTGACAGATTAGCGCGGCGCCCGCTCCCGTGACCGGTGGGGGGAATCGCACATTCAGATGGTGCCTGATCTCGCCTAATCCCCTCTTTTCCCTGCCACTGCTCGCTTGGCGCGGCCCATCTGCTGTAAACAGCGGCATTAGGAGTGCAAATCCCGCGAGTCGCCCAGCGCGCCCTCCTCGTGTTTAGGCTCTCATGCGCAACTCGCAGAACCTTTGCAATTAAATCGCTTCACGCCATCTCCCCGTGGCTGCCGCTCCATTGTAAGGGAATAACTCAGAGGGCAGAGAGGCGGCGGTCCTGGTGGCACAGCGGTTAGTGTGCCTGCCTCACAGCCCCTGGAGTCCGGGTTCAGCCCTCGAAGCCCACCCAGGTGTCTCTGGTGTCACGGAGTCCCTTAAGGGGACACCGGGGTGCTGGCAGCGGGGCTCGAGTATCCACACGCCGTCCATCTCAGTCTGCAGAATGGCAGACCCCAGGAAGGAAGAAGCCCCGCCCTGCCTGTGGCTCCACCCCTTCTGGCTTCAGGCCTTCAGAGATCAAAAACGTCTCAAAATGTCCCAAAAATACAAATATAACACAAAGAAAGAAAATGTCTTATAATATTTAAAGAAAGAATTCAAATCGGGCACAGGAGACGATGGCAGGGGACCCAAGACCACCCAAAGCAAACGCAACGCTGAGCTGCTTGTCCGTCCACTGCCAGGCCTCGGACCCTCGGATGCTTCAGTGTCATTACTGTGCTCGGCTCAAAGCGGAGGACTTGCACTTTTAACAAGGGTCAGACCAGAGGAACAAACAGCAATCACCACGACGATGACGATGACGATGACGATGACAATGACAATGACGTTCAAACAAAGCTGAACTCGTAAGTGGGAGAGTCAAAATACACAAACAGCAGACAGCAGAGAGTCTAAAAGAGAACATCACTCGTGACAGTCTCGATGACAAAGGGACACCACATGTCATGTCCTCAGAGACCACGCCCCTCGGCAACCAGGGGCCTCATCATAGCAATGGGACTCACAAAACGGCAGCACCCAACCAAACAAAATGGTGTCGGGGACACGGCGGTACGATACGTGACAGGTGACCACGCGTGAAAGCCTCAAGTGGCTTCAGAAGACCACAGACATGGCAGAGGCAGCAGCAGAGGATGCTGAATGTGATGGGCACAGGTGCCAGCCTCCAGATGACAGCAGTAACAGTGCAGAGTGACAAGAAGCACCCGGCGAGCGTGCGGGGGGCTCTGGTGCTGCTCCGGTTTAATCCGACTTTAATTACGTTGGCTGCCATCGTAATCCAAGTTCTCACACCGCCGGCGAGCCTGACAGAGGATTTAGTCGGACCCCGATGACGGCTCAAGTCCGCCGCTGCAGACAGATCTGAATGAAGGTGAAGGCAGAGAAAATCAAATAAAGGGAACCTGAAGGGACAAGCAGAGATGGACCCCTCAGCTCGGTCACTGGGGGTCTCACTGGCGTCACCAGACTCGTCTCAGCTCAGCTCTCTTTTCTGATGGTGGGCAGTCCAAAGTCAGTGCAAAGTGACCACCAGACAAAGCGCAGCTTCATCTTTAGCGTCCGGCCCCCCCGACTAAGCCTGTCGCCCCCCTCAGATATTTGACACCCCTTTACATTTGCTGTGTTGCTCTCACTCACTCAGCCATGGCAGCTCCAGAAATACAAGCTGGCACTGCCAAGGGGCAGGCCCATCACTCAAAAAGCTGGACACCTGGTGGAGATGAAGAGTACTGCAGACAGGACAGGAAGCAGCAGGGTCCCACTCCTCGACACCAAGGGGCCGACGTGAACGTCTCGATGGCTTTTATAAAAATGAGACCCCACAGTTAGAAGAGTGAAAGAATCCAGAGCTGGAGCCCCGCCATCTTATATAGTGTCCCCACAGTGAGGTCACTTCTCCAGTCACATGATGGCAACAAAGCTCCTTTACCAACGACAATATGGCCGGGCACACGGAAAGCATCCACAATGGCCGCCCGGAAATCAATCAAACGAGCAAAAGCACAAGAGTCACGGGTTCAAAAGGGCAAGTCGAGTCCACGACAGACACACGATAGGACCCTCAGGCTAGAAACAAAACAGCAAATCATCAGACTGGGGGGACGTCACGGCTGAAAACAAATCTGACGATGTGACTCGTAGGCAGACAGCCAGGACTAAAGGGGACCGTCACCGGACAGAGCGCCAACCAGACATGAGGCACCCGCCTGTGCTGACCTGAAAGGCTCTGAGGAAGGGGTGAAGGTCGTGGTGAAAGGCGCTATATGACAATGGAAAACGTCACCATGGAAGAGTCCAGGATAAAGGGGTAGTGGTGAAAGGCACTATATAAAGGGAGGGTGACGTCATAATCATAATCATAACACATTTGATATATATAGCGCCTTAATACATAACGAGCTAGAAGATACCGAAAGACACAAACACAGACATGAATGAGTGAAAGGGTTAGTTACAGTGCCAGTGGACTGTCCTCTCTATGAGGTCAACAGTAAGATCCCTTTCTGAAAGCTGGATTGGCATAAAAGTCACCACAGGACACCACAGACACGACTCCGCCTACCTTCATATAGCGCCTTGAAGCCCTGAGAGCCGATGCTGTCGTCCGACTGCAGGTGAAGCCACATCTGGTTGCTCATGCTGACGATCAGGTCGGGCACACTTGAGCCCGTCAGTCTGGAGGGTATCAATCAGAGGGCATAGAGTTAGTTGCGTCATCACGGTCACCGTCCATACATCATGTTTGTCATTGGCTGTCTGAATATTTCACACAGATGACAATCACAAAGCACAAGAGCTTTCAGTCTGGCCTGTCACATAAGGCAGGTGACACTGCTGTCCTTATTGAGACTGTTCCCATGGCTCCTTCCGCCATCTTGGTGTAATCTCTCCTGCTTGAACCCCTTGGGGGGTCTCTGGTGGGGTTTAGGAGGGTGTGAGGAATTCAAGTGACCCTCAGGTGAGCCCAAGCAGAGCCAACAGGGACAAGGCCTGAGACTGGGTGACGGGGTGACAGGGGTGGGGCCCACAGGTCAGTCACGCCATTGCTGGACACCTCTCATGTTTCAGTCAGTAGGACCCCCAAGGGTTCGCTGTGTGGGCACTGTGCCTGCTCACTGAATGTCACATTCATTTGAAGAGCCTGGCACACCACAGGCCTCGGGCATGTCCAAAATGCCAGGGACACAGAGAGAACGCTGGGGGCAAATGGACATCACTGAAGGAAATGGCATCAAGTGCTTAGGAGACACCAAGAGGGGGACAAATTGTGGGTTGGGAGTGACGACAGCAGTCACAGAGGCAGTGGTGGTCCAGTAGGGGGCACAGCAGGCTCTACTTACACATACAGCACCGTCCGGGCATCGCCGATCTTCCCTCCATCTCCCACCGTCAGCGTGTCGTACCCTCGCTCGAGATCAAACTCCTCAAAGGCCAGCTTGATGACCTGCGAAAGGAGAAAAACAGTCAGGAAGAAAGACCCCCAGGGACAAGCTGCTCTGTCGGATCCTCATCTCCTCAGGAAACGTCTGCACCACTAAGTGGACCAAAGACCCTCGTCAGAGCAAAGCTCAATGGAGACCCTAAAGTGACGCCACAACCAAGAAGCAAAACTGGACAGAAGGTGTGGCCATTTGTCTGCAACATCCAGAGCTGAACCTTCAAGAGGGACACTGCTGAGCGGAAGGGTGACAGGGTGACAGACGAGGCGGGCCCCCGGTGAGCCAATCAGCATCCACGCTGCATCTGGATGGGCCAGTGGGAGGGCAAGGATCTCGAAATGAGCTGAGTGGGGACACACGTGTGTGAGGCTGAAGTGTATAGCGCCTTTCACATCTGCAAATGATAAATACAGTTGATTGTACACAGAATATAATATGCGGTAGACAGGGTGCTACAAGTGTCTATTATGGGATGCCATTCTCTTCTCTCTACCTTCTATATAGCGCCTTTCACTCCCATCTTCGAACACCAAAGGCTGGAAGCCTCTGGAAAGGCCTAAAAGCCTTAAAGTCCCAATTAGGAAGGACGTCAGCCGCGGACCCCCAGCCACGTGACATCTGTAATAAGAACAAAATTCCCAAAAGACACCAAAAATGCTCCGAATTGTTTGAAACCTCAAAAGTGTCACCAACCTTCAAAAGAGCAGCAGATAACAGAGACCCCGATGTCACATTCAAGCCACAGAACTCGAGCAGAGCAAGCAGGGTGGGAGCCAAGGTGTCACTTGCTGCACCTTCATCGTTGGGCCCCCTCAAAGTGACACAAGTCTTGATTGCTTATTTGGTGGCCATTTGATGTTGCGGGGGTCCTGGCACTGAAGTGAAGTCATCTGCCGACGCACCACAGCTGGGGGGTCCCAACTTTGCATAACAAGCAGCTGGCACTGGAGCACCACGGAGAAGTCGGTGGTCTCACCTTAACCCCCAGCATGCTGCTGACTTTGCCCGTCACTGAGCGCCTGCTGATCTTCTCGTCCAAAATGACATGAAAATGAGCCGAGTTCCTCAAAGGATCAGAGAGTGAGGGGCCGGGAGCCGAGCGGAGGATCGTCAAACTGTCACTGGTGATTAGAATGTGAAATGGACAGGCGGTGACTTCTCGACGGTGACACCACAATACGGCGTCCCCGCCGCTGCCTTCGTTTTCACAGCCAGTAATGACGGCAGATGAAGTGCGCCAAGGGGCTCATCACTGCGGTGACACGAGACGGGCACACATCAGCCTGACGGATGTCTCCAGATTGTCTGTGCCACCCTGCAGGCCTCAAACGGTAACTGACTACTTGTGTTTAGGCAAATCGGGGGAGAGTCACGATGACGGCGTGGACATGTCGAAATGGGGGAACGCTGATAGGGGGGACACAGAAGGACGTGAAGCCAAGAGATGGGGGCACCCGCCTTTCAAAGTGGGCAGAATTAAAACAAATGTAAAATCACAACAAACGGCGAGAGGACAACGCGAGGACAGCAAAGGGACAGCAGTGGGGACTTCACCGCCATAAAGGAGGGGATGGTAAACGTGCTGTCTGTCCAGCAGGGGGCAGCAGAGGCCGAGGCAGACGCCCAACTAGGAGGAATGGCAGAAAATGGAGAAGCAGCCCAGTGGTCACAAAGGACCAGGCCAGCAGACGTGTGGACAATGGAACTGGACGGAAACAAATGTGAGACCAGAACACACAATGGGGGTCCACCCCTTGTGAGAGGAGCCTGCTGGTCATAGTGGACAGGTCATTATCTCCATCCAGACAGTGGACAACAGCGGTCAAGAAGAGTACAAGAATGTCAGGCGTGGAGGTCAAGTTAAGGGGGCCAAGCCCGAGTTCTCTAACACCTGGGGGTCCGGTGTTCAGGTCCACAAAGCAGAACAAGAGAGAGTCGAGAGGAGAGCAACTAGGATGAGATCAGCACCACGGAGAGCAACCAAGAAGGTAAGACTGAAGGAGCTTAAGGGGGCACAGGAGTGACAATGGGGAGGGGGACGGCGGACCTCTGCTGTCATCGTGACAGTGGGACAGAAGGATGTCGGGGGGGGCAGTGCCCCCATGACGTGAAGAGTACAAGCCATGTAGCTCAGTAGTGAAGTCACACATGGAGTCCATGGCTGGTCTTGGCCTCCATCATGGGTGACCACACTGGTGTCCAGTTTCCTCCAAAGACATGTAGATTGGCTGGACTGGCCCATGTGTGTGTGTGTGCCCTTTGAGGACTGGCCTCAAGGGGCACCAGTAGAACATGCAGAGTCCACACCAGCAGGCCAGCACCCCCCCCCCCCCCATCAGCCCTGTCACCAAGTGACTGGAGTCACGAGATGTCACACACACACCACACTTCAGGTCCCCAAACCTGTGCCCGATTTCATCAGCTCTCCTTAAGTACCGCAGACAATTGAGAACGGGGGTCTGGCTCATCCCCCTCTGCTGCCACCAAGCCAGCTGACTACATGGTGTCATCGTGAGTTTCACTTGTCACTCTGTGAGATTGTGATGAGGCCTAATGTCATTGTCCCCTTCGTGACATGCCTGCCAAAGTGTGTTAGCCCACCTAGAGTCCAGGACACAATTCAGCGGGTGGGTGACGTGTGGTTACCAATAACATGGTGGTCCTTGCTGGGCTCTGGAGACCCCACTGGTGAGGCTCACACAGTGACAGGCAAACCATTGAGGGGAGCCAAAGGGTCAGCTGAGTGAAGACCCTTCAAGTGTGCAGTCAGAGCTGCAGGGCCATGGACTGGACCTTCACGAGCCTCTGCTACAGAAATGTCACCAAGGAGCCACAACGTCATAATAAAGCGACCTCCGATTTCAGCTAATAATGGAGACTGGCACCAGCGCTCCTTCCTACAGAAGGGCACCCCAGCTGGGCCACTGCCATGAGACCCTTCTAAAAGTATTGGTGGCAGCAGAAGGTCCAGATGAGCACCAAAGGCTGTACCCGCTAAGCCTATGCCCACTGTGACTCATTAGGCTGGTCACTCTGGCAGGAATGTCACCCCTCCATTTTCTAACGCTGCTATCACCATGAGCATCGGGCACAAGGCAGGAGGAACAGCTGGACAAGGTGCCAGTCCACCACAGGGTGAGCACACACACATCTAGTCTGGACAATTTAACATCTGGAGGAAACCCACGGCATGCCAAGGGGACCCACCCGGGACATGGACCCCCGACCTCCTTGTTGTTACGGGCGCTCGATGAATTGCGCGCTTGTCGTGTGTCACCGCGTGGCGCGTGCCCTGGGGTACAAGTCACAAAGCGCCTCTCGTCTGTCCCACCGCGTCTCCAGCCCGAAGTCGCCGAGGTCCGACAGCCCGGGTGACTCCGGTAAAGTGACATTTTACTGAGGACGCAGTGGCTGCGCAGCGACTGGAGCGCCTAACTCGGTGATGTCGCGCGAGTGCACGGCGAGCTTTTTCTTTCACGGCGGGTTGTAAACTGCGACATCAGGTGACATTTACGCGTTTCACGGAGAGCATCGCGCTTCTTAAATTGGGTTACGGAGATTTGAAGTTGCAACTTTCAGGGGAAAAGGCGCGTCGGTGACGGGAGCCGCAGCGCAATTTCCTCCTTTACAGCAATTTCACTCGCACGGAAACCTGAAGGTCCGCCAGGGAAACTCGAGAGGAGTCCAATTTGTTTTAATTGGATTTCGTGATGGAGTTGGGGGGGCTGCAGACGTGCTGTGATCTCCATTTCCGCTCCCTCGTCCCCCATGAAGGTGAAACCCAAATTCGCGATGAGGTCCCCGCTCACCGGAAAGAAGAAGAAGCCGAGCGGCTCGTATGGCGCCCCTCTGTCCGCCTGGCCTGAACCCGCGGTGTCACGGCGGAGCGGCGCGTCGCCCACCTCGAGTTGGCACGACGGCACAAGGCTCGTGTCTGTCTTTTTTTTTTCTCTTTTCTGCTTGATTAATCGGGTTAGGTGGTTAACAACACGCAAAATAACATTTTAAATGTTAATCTGAACATTCGTCTCCTTCACTCATCGCAACACCCACCGCGGACTTCCTGCCTCACACATAACGACGGCGCAGAGCGTCAGACGGGGCGTAATTCGGATTGATTTATGGCGTCAATATGCATTAAACTAATAGAAATGTCACCGGCTACACGGCGGCGGCGCCCCTCCGACCACAAGCGAACAGCTCGGCGGAAAGACCGCGCACGGGCACGCGCATACACACGCCACCTCCTGGCGACATGAAGCGGCGGCCGGGACGTATGGAGTGCACGGGAGCGCGCCAAGGTCACCGGCCACCGGAACCGAAAGTGCAGGGCGACCACGGCGACTACCGGGGCGTCCAGTAATGGTCAAGGAGAAGAGAGGGGCCAAAATCCAGCAGGCGTGCAAGGGCAGGCCATTAAAAGGGGGCTCGGAGGGAAGGGCCAGGAATGGAAGGAAGGACCAAAGCCACCAAAGAAGACGAGAACGGGGAGGAGGAGCTGGGAGGGAAGGAACGAAGGGGACATCTTTGAAGAAGATGAGGAACAGAGAGGAATACAAGCAACGAGCTGGAAATGCATGAGGAAGAATAGACAGATGAAAGGCGCTATATAATAGATAGATAGATAGATAGATAGATAGATAGATAGATAGATAGATAGATAGATAGAGTGAAAGGCGCTATATAATAGATAGATAGATAGATAGATAGATAGATAGATAGATAGATAGAGTGAAAGGCGCTATATAATAGATAGATAGATAGATAGATAGATAGATAGATAGATAGATAGATAGATAGATAGATAGATAGATAGATAGAGTGAAAGGCGCTATATAATAGATAGATAGATAGATAGATAGATAGATAGATAGATAGATAGATAGATAGATAGATAGAGTGAAAGGCGCTATATAATAGATAGATAGATAGATAGATAGATAGATAGATAGATAGATAGATAGATAGATAGATAGAGTGAAAGGCGCTATATAATAGATAGATAGATAGATAGATAGATAGATAGATAGATAGATAGATAGATAGAGTGAAAGGCGCTATATAATAGATAGATAGATAGATAGATAGATAGATAGATAGATAGATAGATAGATAGATAGAGTGAAAGGCGCTATATAATAGATAGATAGATAGATAGATAGATAGATAGATAGATAGATAGATAGATAGATAGATAGATAGATAGAGTGAAAGGCGCTATATAATAGATAGATAGATAGATAGATAGATAGATAGATAGATAGATAGATAGATAGATAGATAGATAGATAGAGTGAAAGGCGCTATATAATAGATAGATAGATAGATAGAAAGATAGATAGATAGATAGATAGATAGATAGAGTGAAAGGCGCTATATAATAGATAGATAGATAGATAGATAGGTAGATAGATAGATAGAGTGAAAGGTGCTATATAATAGATAGATAGATAGATAGATAGATAGATAGATAGATAGATAGATAGATAGATAGATAGATAGAGTGAAAGGCGCTATATAATAGATAGATAGATAGATAGATAGATAGATAGATAGATAGATAGATAGATAGATAGATAGAGTGAAAGGTGCTATATAATAGATAGATAGATAGATAGATAGATAGATAGATAGATAGAGTGAAAGGCGCTATATAATAGATAGATAGATAGATCCTTTAATTCAGATGAATCTTTCATTTTCTTTTAATTTTTTTCCTACCCTTTTACCACAGCGGAGCTCAAGCACAAGTAAACACAGCAGATGAGAGCGCCATGGTGGTGGTGGGCAGAGGAGGCCTGGCATTGGTGCCAGCGTCTGTTGCGACGAGACCTGTGGGCAGACGCCGGACGTGGTCAAGTTGTCCTACAGCCCCGGCGTCTGTTGCTGGCCTGCTCCGCTTCTTCATAATGGATGTCTGGCTCTGTGCCAAGCAGGAGACCCTGGAGTGCCCGACCCAGAGGGGTTTCATGCCCATCTCGATTGACCTCCTTGAGTCACACTGTCTTGTTTTTTTTTTTTTTTTGCTGTCATTTGTGTCTGACACTTTGATAAAAGAGATTTAAAGGATCAGAAGAAACGAACGACAAGAGGGGAGTTGGTGGCGACCTAAACAAGCGACAATGCCATGTGATCCTCAGGCAGGCTGTGGCTGCGCGGGGTCCCCGAAGTTTGCAGCCCCCTGCCAGGAATGTCTAGTTAATGAGGCCCCCATTCCAGCCGACACCCTCTCCCAGTACCCCTCCCCATGAGACTCATTCACGTCTTACGTTAGTAAAGTTTCTGCAACAACCAGACGAGGAGACCGAGAAACAACGCGAGTTCCAACGACCCCTGGGCGTCCGGCATGGGCCTTTGACACAGCAAGGGTGTCACTGGCGCTTCATTCGGTCCCCTCATCTGCTCATTGAACGCGACACCTGTGACACAGCAAGGGCACTGTTTGTGCTCGTGAGACTTCGCGTGTGCCACTCGCCGAGCCGCCATCCACCGCAAACGATGGCTAACCGGATAAATGAAAAGGAAGCGGCGGCGATAAAACACAGCGGGGGCTCAAGTGAGGCGGCAATTGGTCCCCTGAGCACCGAGGACTGTCACCCACTTCCAGCGATCCCTTCAAAGTATTGAGCGGAATTTCATTCTTGGTCGCCTTTTATTTCACAACAATACAAATAGAATTTGCATTTATATGGCACGCTGATAGGCCTGTCACCGCGCGCATCGTGGTGGGGGGAGAGACGAGCCCCCTGCTCGGCGGCAACACTCGCTGCTCGCCATTTTAGGATGTTCGTCTTTTTTATTGTTGCTCCTGCTGTAGAGCGGAAATGCCAGGACACCTCCAGCGAGGGCACAGTGGGCAGGAACAAGGCAGGAGTCATCACTGGACATGGTGCCACGCGGGGCATCACGCGATACGGGCACATCAGCAGAGGAGAGTGCCACGTGGACACTGGGAGTACATGCCAACGCCACACCAGCCTGGGACTGGGCTGGCATTTGAACCTTCCTGGAGCCGTGAAGTGGCAGCGCCAACGATTGGGCCACCATGTGCATAAGAGACGGCTTAAGAAATGAAAGGAACCTCCAGTGTGTGTCTGTATATAAATAAAGGCACTATATAAATATATAAAGACACTATAGAGGTAAAGGCGCTATATAAGTATATAAAGGCACTATATAAGTATATAAAGGCACATATAAGTATATAAAGGCGCTATATAAATATATAAAGACATTATAGAAGTAAAGGCGCTATATAAGTATATAAAGGCACTATATAAATATATAAAGACATTATAGAAGTAAAGGCGCTATATAAGTATATAAAGGCACATATAAGTATATAAAGGCGCTATATAAATATATAAAGACACTATAGAAGTAAAGGCGCTATATAAGTATATAAAGGCGCTATATAAGTATACAAAGGCACATATAAGTATATAAAGGTGCTATATCAGTATATAATGGCACTATAGAGGTAAAGGCGCTATATATGTATACAAAGGCACATATAAGTATATAAAGGCGCTATATCAGTAAACTGCTTATGCACACTCGGCCTGCTAATTCTTCCTTTCTCAGTCAGGCGCTTCATTTCCCACGAGGGTCTCTGCTGCCCATCTGTCCCTGGAGGCGTCAGTGTCTCTTGCAGACCCGTCAGGCTGCAGTACCTGAGTTGGCCTCCAGGTGGCGCTGCAGATGCTCGGTGTTTCGCAATCCCCGACTACTCCGCACGGGCACACAGTCAATCGCTCAAGCCGTCTGCCAAATCCGCTGCAGTTTCTAAGCTGCTTATGCAGTTCGGGGTCTTGGGACGAAGCAGCGGGCAGACTGGCATCGAGCTTAACACAGTTAGCATGTGAAGACACGCGGCCATCGTCCCAGATGACAGCGACATGGCCACAGCATGGCGGAGAAGCGCAGCCCTCGTGGCAGACGACAGCCACACAGCCGCGGCACATCGCGCGCTGACAGATTTCATTTATTTTGCTCCCCATGTAATTTATCTTTGGGCTACATGGAGACAATTGCATTTGTCACTCGCTGTGCAATCACAAAAAGAGACAGTGACAGAGGGACACGGCCAAAGGCGCATCAGGCGAGACACTAAAAAGGGGGACGAGAGCAAAGCATCAGAGTTCTGAGCCCAAGTGGCACGGTGTGCTGCTGATTAAAGGACCCGGTTTCAACTGCCAGCTTGGGGGTCTTCTCATGGAGAATGATGGGCACAGCAGCCCCCTTCCATGCTAGGTGCCATGTAGTACAGTTGGGGTCAGTCTGTACCCACTAGTGGCGCTGCACATTTTACCCTCTGGTCACTTGGTGTCACTACCTTCATTATCAGATGAAGATTCACTGGCCGTCATCTCTTTCTGCTCGCCCTTTGGACGTGGGGTACATTGGCAGGAAGGCCAGCCACTGCCATCTCCTGTGTTGGTAACTGGCACTCATAGTGCTGTGCTTGGTGGTGCCATCTTAAATAAAGAGACACAGCAGGACTTGTGAGGAGGCCACCTCACCAACTCATAATAGAACCTGAGGAGAGGGACACCGGAAAGGGTGACAGGGTGACAGGGTGGGTGTGGGAAGGGCAGCAGACTGAGAAGGACACACTGAGAAATGAAAATGACCACCTTGCTGCTGTGCCACCTACGGACCTGGTAGATCACGGTGACTTTGTTTGACTCCTCCGTGACTTCATGGTCGGCTCACCAGAGGCACATGGGACACAGCGGTCACTCTGAGCCCACCATGTGGACCTGGAGGATCACGACAGCCACCAAGTGCAAAGCACAGCGTCATCACAGCCATTTCATCTGGAAAGTCCCCCTCGGTGACTGACCTCCAACAGCTTTCTCCTTGAGTCCTGTCCCCTGTCACTTTGATGGTGAACTGGCAAGAGTCACATGAGGAGCCAGCGTCGTGTGACATAAGAAGGGCACAGCAGAAAGGGAGCAGAAGGCCTTGAGTTCCGCAAGTCAGGTGGCAAGAAGGGACACAAGTTCAACTGAAAAACGGGCAAAGGACGTGATGAGCACCAGCCAAGTGACAGGAGCGGGGGGGTGCCGGGGAAGTGGGTGTGGTCATGTGCCAGGGGGCGGGGCCACCACAGTCACGTGGGTGTGACCGAGGGTGTGGCCCACTGTCTGTCTGTGTGGCCCCCACAGGACGTCATCCTGTCCTTCTGTTAGGTGACCTGTGGCTCACGGTGTGGACTTGTGGGTGGCGCCCCCTGGTGACTGCTGCCCACTCTGCTCGCCAGCTACTGGTCTCCATTAGTAACTGACACGTGGTGCTGGGGCCTGAGTCAGCGTCATCGAGTGTTAGGCTGGATGCAGCCCGGGAAGGGATGCCAGCTGATGGCAGACAATCACGAGGAGCCTTTGACCGGCTGGCAGGCCGGCTGGCGCTGGCGAAGGTTTCATTTGTGGATTATTTTGCCCACCGTGACTGATTGTTTGTTGTTGTATTTTTCTCGTCTTATTTCAGATCAGGGCATCATGTGGTCAGTCCTATTCATGTCAGGGGGGTCTCTTCTCATCTAATGACCCAGGGGGCCATGTGCCAATGAGGTAAGGTACCACGTTTGTGACCCTTGCTCTTTCTTTTCCACATGCCCTTCATCAGGCCACAGGACAATTACCAAATGATGGAGGGTCCGTTGGAGGCGGAGCAAGTGGGATGTGAGGTGACTCCGTTAGCCACAGAGGACCATCTGTGAGTGGGCGTCAAGACTGGGGGAGCTCAGCAATGCCAGGCAGCAGACCACCTGGAGAGGGCGGCCACTTGAGCCTCCAGAAGACGAGGTCCTGGGTGAGGGTGAAGAATGGCTGCCCGCCACGGGCTTTTGTCAGGGTGGACATTGGCTTTGCCACTCTGTTAGAATGTCACGGTCATGAGGTGAGGGAGTGATGGACTGGCACTGCTTTCTGGGTTGGCTCCTGACTGGTACCCGATGGTCCCAGGATAAATCATCACTTGGCACCTTCATAGCCTGAACAGGAGATGGATGGATGGACTTTCACCCTTCTATGCCTCGCCTTGATGCCCAACTTGTCCAACTTACCCATGTTTAGTGAGGCTTGGCAACAACAGCTGCAATACACAAGCCTCTCCTCAAGGGGGCACCAGCCGATGAGGGGCTGACACTTTAACTGGAGCAGCTAAACCAGTGGCACAGGGTCAGAGCTTCGGGGGGGTCCCTTGTAGGGTGCATGCCAAAGCAACAACTGAAACCTCAAATGCCAGCTGATGCCCGCCATCCCCGACTGTCCAGTCTAAAGGCCTCTTAGGGATGCCCTGAACCGAGATGTGACCCCCCTCAGGCCAGTTTGGTTGTTCACCCCAAAGCTGTACCAATGGAGCCTGGCATTGCGTCACTCAATGTCTGAGCCGCCCAGATGCCATGTGTGCCAAGGATTGTTGGAGGACTCATTAGTGCCTTAGCGTTTGGAGCAGGACCAAGCCGTCTTCACGAGCCGATTACCGCCTGATTTACAAGTCCCCCTGTGTTTGAGGACTTGAGGAGCGGGCACCAGCGAGCCAAGGAAGACAAGTGGGCATTACTAGAAAGGCTGTGACAATGGGCTTAAAGTGACAGGGCCACTCTGGGGGACACATTACTGAGAGAAGATAAGCTGGCTGGGGGGTCAAAGGCATCCGAGGAAGTGACCAACTAAAAAGGGACCCTCGGAGACATGAGACCCCCTAAAAAGCTGAGAGGGTAAAGACATATAAAGACATGCGAGGACAAGGCAAACATCCAAAACGTCAGACTAGACAGACCTGCCAGCCTCCCGGAGCATGGTAGCTATGCTGGCACTGCCAGGGGGTACACATAAGCTGGCACCCAAGGGTCAGGTCAGCCTGGGCCAGCCACGGGGAGTCCAGAACTTCGGACACTTTGTGGGTTCTGGGGCCAGCTGATAGGAGTGCCACACATCTGGTGTCATGTGCCATTCATGCCCACTATGCCCAAATTAGCACCATCACAAAATGACATCCTAGAAGATGTTAAGCTGTTGCACAAGGTGCACATTTCTCGATGCCAAACGATTCTCTATAAGACCACATTAGACCTGACCGAGAAAAAAGAAAAAACAAAGCCAAAATGTGACTGGCATAACCCGATGGACTGGTCAGAACCCAAAGTCAGAAACAGCTGGCTAAAGACGGGAATCGAGGGAACAGCAAAGCACATGAGCCCAGGACAGAGGGCACCGCCATCTTAAACAGGGGCACAGCAACGATGTCACACGGCCACACAGCAGCAGCCAGCAGCTAAAGAGCCACAACTCCTGTCAAATGACAAAGGTCAAAGGGCAGCACCGTGACGTCACACCAGGACCAATAAAAAAACAAAGAAAGGCACAAAGGGACAGCAGAAATGACGTGGTGGTCCGGCCAGCCAGAACTGGACCCTCACACACAGCAGACATGCAGGTCACCACCCCTACCATGTGACTCTGAGGTTGCTAGGTAACCAATAGAGCGGCCAACCCCAACATCAGATACAAGCGAGGAGCCAATCAGACACTGAGAAGGAAACGGGGCCCACAGTGAGGAGATGTCTGCTAGTGGTGGGCACAGACTGGCAGGGGGACAGGGCCGTCACCCCAGGAAGTGACAGGTGACACACAGGTCTGCTCCCAGGCTGACTCACCTTATGAGGGTCCGCGGCGGTGATGACCCAGACGCAGTGCGCGTTGTTCTCATACTGGACCGGGAAGTTTGGGGACGTGATGGCACCCTTCGGCCCTCTTAGGTTTGACCCACATGTCCTTGCTGTTGAGAGAAAGGGAGGCAAAGCACACAGGTTAGAAATGTGGGGACTGCCACCTGGCGAGGCAGATGGTCACTCCTGTCATGGGTGAAATTCCAACTCAACAACACAACATCATCAGAGCGTGGACCATCAAGATGCCCCCCCCCCCAGGTCAGTTCCTGCCTTGAACCTTACGCCGTGTGGACAGACCCCAGACCCCCCATGACCCTGAACTTTGATAAAGGAAGGGTGAAGCCTGGCGTCACCAAACCCATGAAGTTCAATTCAGGTTTGAGGGGGTGTCAGTGGGGGGAGGGCACCTAAATCAAGCCGGAGTGAGGGAGTTGGTGCATTAGGGTGCCCGCCATGAAGTGGCGCCTCCCTTGGGCTTCTTTTCTACCTTGAACCTTTTTTCTACTGTATGAGGCTCTGCCCCCCCCCCAAAGCCCCCACCTCATGACCCTCAAAGCTGTCAAATATGCTTAGTCCAGTTCAGGGTCCTGGGGGGCTGGAGCCTCTCACAGCAGAACAAGGTTCAAGGGGGATGCCAGTTCATGGATGGGCACCTTCTCACAAAACCCCAGAGACCCCAAGTGGGCAATGCAGGTTTGATACCAGAAGGGTCCAAGCCAGCAAATCACATAGAGGGCTATGGGGGGCTGAAGGCAAGAGGTGCAAGGCAGGACCTGGACCTACAGGGGGCACCTCAGTCATTCCGGTGGTCTTCATGAACTGGCATTCCAGCATTGGGCTCAAGACAGAGCCAGCCCTGGACTGGGTGCCCATTCAGACATCTTTGGGACACCTGGAGAAGACACAACTAGTGACCGGAGTGACACAGGGCCCTTAGGCAGTGGCCTCTGTTCTTGTCACCTGTGTTGTTGTAGCCCAGGGACATTCATGTCCCACCACAGATGGTCACCTCTCTTATCAGGCAACTCGAATTAGGAATCAAAAAAACATTCAGGAGCGCCGCCAGGACGCGGACCATGGGAATCCGTTTAATTGCCACACAACATCTGGCACTTTGCCGCATTCAATTTCATGGGATTGTGACCAGAAAAAAAATGTGAAAAGCCAACGAGACCCCCAGATGAACGACACATAGGCCACGTCGATGCACCTGCAGATACCTGAACCTCCATCCAGGAGTGCAAGACAGAGCCAGCCCCGCAGAGGGCACCTACATTGGCATCGGTGTGAATGAAGCTGCTGTGCCGGGAAGTGGCGTCCCTCCCGGGTCGGCTCCTGCCATCTGCCGGAAGCCATTAGGACGGACTTTGCCCCCCGTGGTCCTCCGCTCTACCAATGCAGACTCCACATGGTCAAGTCACTTGGGTCTATCAGACCAGATTAATCCAGTTCGGGGGTTGCAGGAGCCTGTCCCAGCAGCATGAGGTAAAAGGCAGGAACGGAGGTGACGCTGCTCCATCTCAGGGCACAGCTGGGCACACTCAGTCATAGGCGGTCAAGTTTGGGTCACCGATTACCCAACACACGCAGATCTTTGGGAGGAAATCAAACACAAAGACACGGGGAGAACAAGCAGAATCCATAGGGGCCTGGGTGGCTCGTTGGTGGAGAATACGCTGGCCGGGTGGTCCCCGTGGGGGGGACATTTAAAATGAGAGGAACAAACAGACGAGAGCTGGAGGGTAATGAGTGGGCACTCGCACTTACCGCGGCACACCGGCCGGTGGTCACTCCATGCCGTCAGCGTGTCGGTCACTCTCTGGCAGGTGATGCTCTTGGAGCCCTGGAGGACGTAGCTGTCGTCACACGAGAACTGCACGGTGGCACCGACCCTGCGAGAATCACAGACATAAAAGCCACACCTCAGTCAAGCCGTGACACAAAGTGACAAAAGAGCTGCAGACACTTGTGAGGTGCTCTGGGTGGCACTATGTAAAGGGTGGGCAGCTAACCCTAACTCCTGGGCGGGTCTCCCAAAGGCGGGGCTACAAGTGGGCGTGGCCTGGACAGAAGCATCACACAAGGGGACAAAGAGCTGGCATACAGTGCATTATGGGATACCCTGAGAGAGTCACCCAGCTGGCTTGCTGAGGGGTGTCAGTGCCCACCCAATTAAATTCAGTAAAAATAACATTTCAGCTTATATTGAGATTTAACTGCACAGCCAAATGCCCTCCTCACGGTGACGTCCTAGTAATGCCACCTACATTTTGGCAGCTTACACATGAAAAATGACAAAAAAATAAAGCTTGGTCAGTGGGTGGGCCTGCTGAGGTCTTACAGACCCCCATTTTGTATAGTTAAGCCTAACTCAATGGTGACCACTTCACTTATCCTGAGGGTCATGGTGGACGTAGTAGACCACCCCATCCTTATTAACCTCCTAGGGAATGACAGGGCATCTGAAACGTGTGTTCAGCTGGTAGTGGGCACCTTATGACATGCAGATTTAGAGCTCCAGACCCCTACAGTGCCCACAGTCTGGGTAAAGGTGGGCTGCTCACTGTCAGTTTACAATGAACAAACCCACCATTAGTCAAACATGACAATTGGGGGTTCAATTTGTCACCCTGAGCAGATTCTTTACGGTGACCCTGATTAGCTCTATGGGGGGAGGTGCAGCAGGATGGGCAGGTGGCACAATGCTGAGAGAGCCCACCATCCCAGAGGAAGAACCTCACCAGCAGAAGCTGAATACCCAAGGGGCACAAATGAAGCCCCCAAGCCCCCGAGGACATGAAATGGAGTGCCCCAGTGCCAAATAAGTTCTAGGCTGGCAGTAATTGGCATCGATCAGAAGACAGCTGCTTTGGGGGTGGCAATCACAGCAAGTCCTCGGCCCTGGCGTGTGACACATCTCATGGTCAGACTTTTTTGGCCGTGTTGTATGACCTTGTGTGCCATGACAATAAAGCATTGCTGGTGGGGGGCTGCCAAGGTGAGTCACTGACTGCCACGGAAGACCATCTAAGTAGATGATTTGTTTGGTCTTCACAAGGAGCCAAGTAGCACTGAGGCTGCCCACCCAATTGCCCCTCCTACCTGAGTGAATCAAACTTCTAGAGTGACCCTTCAGAATAGATGCCATTGAGGGGCATCTATTGGGCACCTTCAGCTAGCATTAAAAAAGTAATGGGTAACAAGCGGGGTACAAGGATAAAAAAGTAAGGGGGGCTTACTGGAAATCAGAGCCCAAGCGCTTGCCATTTTCTGGAATCCCAGGATCTGGACACACATCTGATGCCACACCGACTCCTGCTTGGCTCACTGTATTGAAAACAGACACAAAGACACGAATGGAGCTTATCAATCAATCAATCAATCAATCATGCCATGGACTCTCCTCGACCTCCAAGCAGTGGCCCAGCACAATGAGAATCAGAGAATGACACAGTAGCACCTGTCCAGGCTCAGCCATGTCCTCCTCACCTGACTGGCCGAGGGCTTCAAAGCCACCCCAAGGGACCCTCACCCTCAACGACTGGAGGGGTCAGTTCACAACATCCATCCCTTAGACTCATGCAAGAGACAAGTCCTTCAAATGGACACTGATGATTGTCCAGTGGTGAGAAGTGACCGCTTTGAGGGGGGGACCGTGTAAGCCCCCTCATTAAACTGACCCGGGGACATCTGTCTCACTGGTGGGCATCTGCTCATTCATGAGGCCGCTAACAATGTCACGGCCAGACTTCAGCTGACACACTTAAGCCACATTTCGTCCAAGTATCCCTGGGGTGAGACCTGAAGGTCCTCAGGGGGTTCCTGTCAGCACCCCTGCCAATGTGTGTGAAGCAAACCGTGTCTGCCTGTTTCCTTGTGTCAGCATTGAAGAACTCGACATAACCAAGCGGCTGGAGTCCACCTCTGCCAGCTCTCAGCGACACCTCAATCAGGTCCTTTCGACGTCTCCCATCTGCTGGAACTGTGGAGGTTGGTGAGCCGCTCTCCGTGGTGCCGAGATGACTCGGCCTCTATTCAGACCTCCTCTCTCGCTCTCCGTGGTCCTGAATCAGCCCGGCTGGTCCTCTAGCACTGCCTTGTCTTTTAGAGCAGTAATCTGCTCTCCTTGGTCCTGAATCTCTCGCACTGCTTTGTCCTTCACGTGACACGGAGGCCACGTCGCGCTCCCAGGTTGTCCAAGGTTGCCAGACCTCGAGGGCCGGCCAGCGTCTGCTATTTGAGGTCCTGCTGGTTCTCTTAATTTCTTGTATTATAAAGCGCCTTTTTCTCACCAGCTTCAGCTTATTTTTGATCACCTGTTGTTTTCTCTTTTGTCCTTCATGGTGGCCCACATCCATGATGTGCTATGTGACACTTTGCAAGTTGGTGCCACCCTCGAATGTAGATTTATTCCAGCAGATGCTGATTTTTCTAAATGCTTCTCCCGTCCTTCTTGCTCGGTTTACTTTGACATTCATTTTTGACCTGCCATTTGGGTTTTCTTGAATTATTTTGGCCTTCTCCTTCTGCCCATTGCATGTCATTTCAGTAAACGTTCATCTCCTGGGTGTTGTCCTTTGTCCCCGGTGGTTTGCTGCTTCTCCATCTCTTTCCTAGTCGTTTGTGGTTGGCTGCCTCATGCCTCTGTGCAGTCGTCTGGAATGGACTTGAACCCATGCTTTGACACTCCAGCCTGAGAGGATGTCTCACTTTTATTGCATGGTCTCCTCATTTCAGAGGCTGGGCTGCCGGAGGTCTCTGGGGGGATTCCAGCCTCAGCGGCTCTCTTCACCTGCCAGCATTCTACATGATCCGTTTGACAGTTGACCGGGTCACTCGCTCAGACACTCCTGAGAGCTTCTTCATCACATGGTGAAGATTCCGGAAAAATCCAACTGGGAATTCAAAGACGCCAGCTGAGCTTAGAGGGGTCAACGAGACGAGACCGTTAGGCTGCTTTTAACTTTGACAAGAACTTGTTGGGCACAGCCACCCAAAACATATCATCATTGGCATAGCGTCATCATGTCCAGCTTTTCTACAGCTCTTGTGATAAAGCGCCTTTACAGCTGGGGGTCTCAAGTCCCACTTCTGCCCTGCTGCTCTCAGTCGCCGCTCGGTTTGCGTCTTTCAGCCTTTGCGCCTCCTCGTTGCTCTCCGTGGTCCTGAATCGAGCGGCTGGCTCTTCTCCGCTCTTCTCCGCTCTCCATGGTGCTGAGTTCACTCTTCACGCTTTAGTTGCTCTCCGTGGTCCTGAATCAGCCCAGCCGCCCTCCTCGTCCTTCTCCAGTCCTTCTCTCTTTTTGTAATTTGGACCCCCAAAGGTGCCCACCGACCTTCAGATGAGGCCTCAGTGGTGCGTGTTAAAGCTTGAGGGTTCTTTCCATGGGCTTGAGTGCCACACATCAGCAGTAGACAGAATTTCTGCTTCAGATCAGAGACCATTAAGTGTACAGATAAGGGGCACTTCTCCTGGTTTACACTCCACAGCGGTCTGAGCTTCTTCATTGGTGATGGCACAAGCCAGGCAGACAGTTCTGATGTACTTCTTGTCCCTGTCCTGTCCCCCAGGCCCGAGACCTTCCGTGCCCACACACTCATATGTATTTCACATGTGACATCAGGAACTCGAATGCCATCTTACACTTAATAACGCATCTGCACTTATTCCCGATCAGAGATGGGCAGGCAGTGCCCAGATACCCAGGTGGCACAAGGCAGTCCAAGACCCAAAGAGTCCCTGGCAGACTGAGAGTAGCAGGGTCATATAGGAAGGACTGCTGCGGGGAGAAGGAAGGGGTCAGTCATTATCAAAAGTGGTGCCTAAGGAGGGCAGTAAATGGGGCACCACTGTCAAAGAGATGAAACAGAAGAGAGTGCTAGTCTGGGGGAGTCTGGGAAGGATGCCAGAGGGCAGCCCACCTGACAGGACCCAGCAGAGTGTGACTGCCGATCAGTGCTGAAAGGATGAGACTGAGACCCTGGTGGGCTAGCACGGGATTCCAAGACCTCCAAGTTGGCGCATGATGCTAAAGGGTCACCAGGCGGGAAGTTGTGGTGAAGCGGGAGAGGACAGGGTGGTAGAACTGTGCAGTCACCCACTGGGTGAGATACCTGCGCCTTTAAGGAGGACTGAGTGCTCAGGGTTCAAGGAGACCAGGAGCTGTGCTGGTGTGTCTGTGTGTTACCAGTCAAGTTCACCGTTAGCCATGGTGGGTATTCTTGGCCCTTGGCACCTCTTGGATGTTCTCCCTTTGCTCATCCCTCCCTTGTGATGCCGCTTATTCTGGGGGTTTTCCACCATTTCTCGTCCCACATCCCTGCAGATGGCCAGGATGGGCCAATCAGGACTCCTGGTTTTCTGAAGTGTGCTGTGAGTTTAAAGGACTTGACCTTCAGAGTCGTTCATCACGCGCACTGGCATGGGGCTGTTGGCAGCTGCACACTGCTGCCAGCCGTGGGTTCAAGCGGCTCTGCGGTGCTCGTCGCTCAGCCAAATCCAAGTGTTGGGATACAAAGCAGCCATCAGAGATGACCTTATGGAGCAGAGCAGCCAGACACGGGTGACACCTTACTGTCCACTGAGGGATGTCCTCGTGTAGCTCACCTCTCAATCGTCAGGTGGATCTCCAGCTCCTTGGTTTTTGGACACAGCATCCTGCAGGGTTTGGTCAGTCACTGTGTGCACCTCAGTGGTGACGTGAGAGAGCCCCACTGTCACTGTCACACAAACACAAGTGACGGAGCAAGTGGGGCCCTGCCATACATCTCCAGCAGTGGGCGGTGATGTGCAACTCCTCAGATAAGCGGTACAGTGGCCTCCGTAGCTTCTTCAGATGTCATCATCGCCCCCCCACCCCACAAATGTTCTTAGTGGGCTCAAGGCATCCAAGAAGAATCTTTGTGGGAGTCTGAGAAGCTCCCTTATGTGTCCACATGACCTCCGCATGGCACTCAGAGGTGACACAAGAGTCAGGACGTCGGTGACAGGGCAACTGATCATCCTGACTTCCATCGACCTGCCCTGTGTGTGTCACATTTGGCATTAACGATGCACAGCCCCCCAAAGTGTGGCATCCAGCGGCGCAGCCTGGCAACAAACCGCCAAGCAAGTCCCGGGGGTACAGTACAAGCCGTTAGTGTCACATCCACTTTTTTCATGTCACTCTTAATGCTCTGCTGCTCGGGCTGAGGTGACATTATTGGGGGCATTCGTAACATGGGCCGCGCACTCCCGAGAGATGCCCGTCATTACGCGCTGGAGAAATTCTTCATGCGTGGCGTCGGTTTGAAATGATAAAAAAAAAAGAAAAAGAAATAAAACAGCAGCCTGTCACATCGGCGACGAATGGAGCCACCAAAAGGCCACCGTCACGTCACAGCCGTGTGTCCAGGATGTCATCTCGACTATATAGCACCTTTCATATCTATCTGCTGCACACTGCCTTTAATTGATCTGTCAGTCTATCAGGCAGCTGTCCCTCTGTTATATAGCGCCGTTCACCTCTCCGTCTGTCTGTCTGTCTGTCTGTCTGTCTGTCTGTCCCTCTGTTATATAGCGCCATTCACCTCTCCATCTGTCTGTCTGTCTCTCTGTCCATCTGTTATATAGCGCCGTTCACCTCTCTCTCTGTCTGTCTGTCTGTCTGTCTGTCCCTCTGTTATATAGCGCCATTCACCTCTCCGTCTGTCTGTCTGTCTGTCCGTCCATCTGTTATATAGCGCCGTTCACCTCTCTACTTATACTGAATGTTTCATTCCAATGCAGGACCCCAAAGCCACTTTCCACCCCCTGGCACTGCCAGCTGTCTGATCACTCGGCCCCTCCCAAGCACCCCCTGATGACGGCCAACTTTCCTTCGGCTGCTCCGAGACTTTCAGATTCCTCCTGGTTTGGCTCTTTTGATGTTTCCAGGGATAAAGAAAAAAAGAACTTGAAGGAATACGGAAAACAATTTGAAAATGAAGAGGAAGAGGAAGATGAAGAAGAGCTCTTGGGCGATGGCTGACTGAGTGACAATTCCAGGGCTTTTCTTTCACCTCTGCCTGTCCCTCCAGTAGAGGATTTGGTTTTAAAGGTGAAGAGACCAAAGCCTAAAGGGGGTCGACTGGCGTAGCACAGCAACAGTGGGGGCCGCAACAAGAACCTCAGAAAGTGACCCGGAAAGTGACAAATGACAAGTGTCCTCTTTGGAAAATTGGGAAGGGAAAAGCCAAGGAAAACAAAACAGGAATGAGGAGAGCCGAGGTGGTCCCGGGGGGCCGGAGACTTACAGACGCTGCTCTTGTGGTTGCTGTCCTTATTCGGGAGCATCTTGACCCCTCGGGACTTGAGCTCGATGGCCTTTTTCACTGCAACAAAAGAAGAGAAAACAAAGAAAATGTCAACCGAGACGGACAACCAGAAGAAATCAAAATGGAAACATCCGAATACCGAGAAAGAAGCGGAGCGGACCCCAGATGAGGACGGTGGGCCGACTGAGCTGCCACTGCTGGAGTTGTGATGGGGGGACTTCTGTCAAAACGTCCATCAGTGCTGGGGTCTGCAAGTGCGTGGAGGGGCCGATGACAGACACCATTGGCAAGAGGGGAGACGGTGACAATGAAAGGCCAATCAGATGAGCCCTGACCCTCCTCAAGCCACAGAGTCATCAGTGACAAGGCCAGCACTGGACTGGTACCCGCCTGCTGGCCCTTTGTGCCCATGGTGCCAACAAGGGCAGCCCTTAAATTTCAAAAGAAGTGACATGTAAGTAGGAAGAAGAAGAGCCAGGCTGGCACACACCTGCCACCCACTGGCATTGACTGGCAGCATAAGAGAGTGAACCATCCTGTCACGCTGTGCCCCCACCCGCTTGTCTCAGGTCAGAAGCCTCTGTTGTCCTTGACCCGCCATCAGTGAAATCAGTTAGCGAGCACTGAGTGGGAAATCAAATCAAATGATGCGGCAGTGAGGGGAACGAGAAGCCCCCCACAGAGCCGAGAAGCCCCTCCAAAGCCGTAAGGACAAGACACACAGCAGCGGTTCCTCAGAAGCCAATGGGACCCCCTCACACGTCGGGCACACCGTGGAATAGAAGCAGATGGGGGGTCGGACTCCAAATGCTGAGAGGTCCTCAGTACCAAGCTGCAGTTGTGCTCGCCTGTCACTTTTAGGGCTGTCCCTTGGGGGTGGCATGGTGGCACATTGGTCACCTGGGTCATTGCAGTTCATGCCCAGTTTGGTGCCCCAGTTACAAATCATCATGTGCCCCCCAGCTTTGTCCAGAGAATCAGGTTGAAGATGGTAGGACAATCCGCCCGGTCACGGTGGGACATTCTTCTCATGTGACGTGAAGCCAGGAGTCGCTGCCAGGTCTGTCCTGACAATCTTAAAGCTCGGTGGTCTTCACTAACTTCTGACCTTTTTGGCTGTCACATGTCAATGACCCAAACACATCTGTGTTGGGCCGGTGCCCCCCTCACCCTACATTTAGTTTCGCCAGAATCCCCCCGGCCCCCCACCAGTGGCCACCTGAGCAGAACCTCTGCCTTTACCAATAGAATCATGAAGGGTCCTAAAACGAATAAATCAGCCCAGGCCGCCATTTCCAGCCGCGCTGCTCATCGCTCTCGCATTCCACCTTTGAGCTCCTCGTCCTCCTGGATGTTGGTGGTCTTGTCGCCGACCCCGAGTGCCCTGGTGGGACGAGTGACAGTCCACTTAGCCATCGGTCAGGTTTAGAGTTTAACGTTGGGAGCGCTGGCCACCCAAATGACTGGACCTTCTCAGAGAGCCCCTGTGTTGCTGGGGGTCCACTGAGATTTAGAAATCAGTTAAATGACCACTCAGCAGTGGGAGGACAGATGGCACGGTCACCTCACGAGTCCCCAGGGTCAGTGAGTGTCACTGTCCAGACAGACGGCCAGTAGAGGTCATCATGAAGAGGGACGCCCCCTGGTGGGAGGGTCGGGTATTTCAATGTGCTCAGTCGTCTGCTGTGGTAGCCACGTCTGCCAGCATATATGCCGCCGATGCCCTGTCCGTGGAGCCCCCTGCCATGACACCTTTCAGAAGGGGTGGAGTTAACAGAGTCTGCTAATGCGTATGTCATTTGAAACAAATGTGGGACGACTGGCACCTTCAAGGCCGTTACCCAGGACCCCCAGCACCCGTGAATGTTATGCCAGGCTGCCATCTCCTGTCTGTGACTAAGCAGCTTGAGGAGCCCCACATAGCGAAAGCAAGCGTGTCTGACGTTTACAAAACGCACTTTCAAATCTGGACCTCCATCTGAAACCCCCGCCAGACTGATGGACCCCAACAATGACCAGCCACCAAGGTGAGCCCCCCCCCCCCCATGTGTGTGGACACGTTCTGATGGCCACAATGGAGCAGAGACGCAGACTCAGTGACAAACACATCTGATGCATTCAAATTGCGGGGCATTTGACTTTATAATTAAAAATTTGCCCCCCCGCGGAATACACACTCATCCTGTAGTGGGTGACGTGCATGAGGGGCATCTGTGTGACATTGGAATGAAGAAAATCATAAAGTGTGACAAACAGGACCTGGGATGGAGACCTGAGGGCATCAGCAGGGGCATACAGGACGGGTGGCTCGGTGGTCCAGGGGGGCTGGCAACAACGTTCACTGACAGTGAGGGGACTCCAAGTTGTGTGACCAGAGCTGGACAGTCCCCGTGCCCGTTTGAAATTCTTTAAATATGAAGGGGCTCATCACGAAGGGGGGACGGGGGCTCAGCCACACACAGCATTGGTCAGTCCCGGAAGAGCACAGGGCACAAGGCAGGAGTAAACCCTGGGCAGGGTGCCAGTCCATCACTGGGCACACACACACTGGTGCCAATTGAGTGTCACCAGCCCTCCTACCCTGCATGTCTTTCCACGCAGACCACCTTCACTTGAACCCAAGGCTCGGGGTCCATGAAGACGCCATGCCAATGAGGGTTCAGCTCCTTCAGGCTGTCCTCGTGGCTCGCTGTCGGTGGTCCTGAGTCCACCGAATTGCCCTTAGCGCCCCCTGCTCTTTCTCTGGTGCTCGTTTGCCTCCATGGAAACCGGTTTAGGGGTCTGACAGATGCACGTCATGTACTTGTGGCTGCAGGGTCACCTTTGGGGTCTCTGCTGGTGACGTCCTCACCCCTCAGCTCCACTGGTGCCAGGGGTCTCTTCAGTTATGGGACGGGGACCCACTTTTTTTAGAATGAATCCTACGACCACCCCCAAGCCCCCCCCCCCATCTATCAGACAGAAGCTCGACGCGCTGGACGTGTCACACCGGGGGGACGCCTCTCACAAAACGCTTTTCTCCTCTTTTTCTTTTTGCATCTTCTCGCCTCAGGAGGACGTGACTTGAAAGTTGTCTTCATCTGCTGACGTCGGGTTTGTCATTAAGCCTCCGAGACCACCGAGTTTAATTACTCTGAGAAAAGCCATCAAGGTGCAGACTTCCATCTCTTACGCCAAGTCTCGTCTTCCTCCTCACGTGGCTGCCATTAGCCGAGGACGGCCAGCGTCACTTCTGTTAGTGTGGCCAGGTGACCCTTAGAGGTGGGCCACCTTAAAACAAAATGAATGGGCACAAGAACGGGGTCCCCGTGTCACATGACCTGACACGCCATCAGATGCCAAACTCAGCGAATGAAAGCAAAGCAGCGAAGCGACGCACGGTTTGTTTGTGGTTGCTATGCCAGTTGCCGGCCATGTGACCCAATCATCACGTGACACACTGGGTCTTAATTGAACGCCCCCCTCCCCCCAGTCTCTCATTTCTGAGTTTGGGTTTCCGCCGCCGCCACTCTTGATGCCCTCTTTGTAGTTTCTTCCTGCCCCCCCCCCCCGTCGACCCCCCATCGCTCTTCTGTCTGCACTTCACGTCTGCTTTTGGTGGCCTTCATGACGTGAGGGGGCCGCTGCGCCCCTTTGCTAGGGGTGAAGTATTAAAGAAAATGTGAAAGCATCAGTTCCTTGTTGTCACACGACGGCAGACATGCAAACAAAAATGAAGAAACGGGCACAAAAGATCCAGCAGGGCGGCTGGCACCGTCACGCAGCCTCCCACAACTGACAGCAACGAGGAAGTCAGGTGACAAGAGCACATGACAAGCGCCCACTCGCCTCCGTCCCTCCCTTATCTTATTCCTCAGTTGGCCCTCTACATCGGCGTTCAGTGCCCTCAGGGGTACCCGCTCACACGCTGGTTTTTGACTTTCTTTCTTTCTTTCTTTCTTTCTTTCTTTCTTTCTTCCTTTCTTTCTTTCTTTCTTTCGTCTTCTGATTTTCCGATTTTGTGAGTCATCATTAAGAGTTCTTGGAATGCTTGGCATGTCCTCTGATGCCAGTTTTTGTTCTGGTGGGCCTGGCATTTCCCGACTCCCCTCTCCCCACGGTGAAGGCCTTAAGCCTCAGGGTGGCTTCAGCTGATTTCCAGACCCTTAGGCCTTTCTCGGGCTGCTAGGGATGGGTGACAGCGCCAACAGGCTGGTCTTGGACTTGACTGGCACCTTTGGGGCACTTTAAGGTTTCAGACAAACCTGGGCAGGTGGGCTCCACGCATTCCCATTTCAAACGCTGCCTGCAAACGGAAGTCCAAAGCCCAGGACATGGAAACCAAACAAAGATGAGCAACAAGAGTAGAAGGCCCACCCACCGAGGTCTGCTGGGTCCTGCGGTGGACCTCAAGTGAGCAGCAGCATGCAGGGGGGGGGGCACCACCCCCCTTGGGCTCAACAGACACACAAATTACAAGTCATACGAAGCAGTTATTAGGCAACAGGAAGCAAACAAGACGTGACGTCTGCAGTGGAAACGGGCAGGAATCTGGACCGCCAGCTGGGCAGCAGGGCATGGCGACATCACTGGGGAAGCCGTGAGCCCCTTGGTGGGCAAACACCTTCAAGACAGCAGGAGCTCAGGACAGAAGCTCATCGTCCTCCTGAGGCGCCATGTTGGGCCACAAGGTATTAGTGAACTGTCCCACTAAACACTGAGGGGGGTTCAAAATCCCCAAACAATGGGGTCTGCCCGATAGCGCGGGGGGCTTTCTCTCTTCGCACTTTGAACTTCTGTGGCACTTCACTTGTCAGGTCTGTTGAACTCACGTCCTCGGGGGGCGAGTTTACTGCTTTGTTGTCTGCCGTTGTGTTTTTTGTCCCGTCGGGCGTGGGGGGGCATGGGCGGTGGGATCTTTCTCTGTGACGTGTGAGGGGCAGACAGGGGGCGGCATTGTGACCTGCAAGGGGTGTCCTCCTCCGTCATTTTAATGGTCTGCACAGAGCAGGTGATTCGGGGGTCTTTGGTTCCCTGAGCCCCTCGGCCGTGCGGGCTTTCTGGTTTTGTCAAACAAAAGAAAACAAATACGCAGAGGGTGACAGTCGGGACATTGCACTTATAAGGCGCTTTTCAAGAAGACATGTGACAAAGTGCTTTACAGAGAGCCACGCGAAGGCGAGCGGCGACCAGAAATAAATAAATAAACGCGCATGACGCGTGTCGCGAAGGGCGGGCTGCGCTGCTTTCTTTCTTTCTTTCTTTCTTTCTTTCTTTCTTTCTTTCTTTCTTTCTTTCTTTCTTTCTAATGATCCCCTCATTGATTTATTTCTGGGCCTCCGCACGCGACAGAAATGCTGAAGCTGTCATTTGCACCCATCAAAGTCGAGAGGGCGGGCTGTAGCGAGCTGCGTGTTTTGATTGGCGGATCGCACGTAAATCTTTGGCCGTTTTCTTGCACCCGTGTCCTCCGTGGACGCGCACTTAGCGCAGCACTTGGGTGTCCCGCGGCTCACCGACACGTGAAGAGATGGGGATGGTGGGCGTCTCCGCCACCGACTATTCACCAATCACAACAGGCATCTGGCTAGAGCCCGCCCACACGGCGTTGACGCTTTCCCTTCAGTGCGTCTTTGACGTCGCCTGCCGAGTCCCTGAATGAATGAAGAGATCATTCAAAATCAAAGCCCCCCGCCATTACCTCTGCTCACAGTTCAGATGTCGCGAAGCTTCATTTGCTTACTTATTTAAGGCTTGCCGTCCTGACTTGGCGCCCATGCTGGCCGGGACAGGCTGCAGCCCCCCTCGTGGCCCTCCTTAAGTGGGCTTAGAAGGTGCGGCGTGACGAGATATTCGGTGCTTTGCTCTCTTCCTCCACGGGCGCTGCGTTCTCTACGGCGACTTTCTGTTTCTGTTTCCTCGTCTGTTGAGAATTCACTTTTAATAAAGTCGACCCCCCCCCCCCCCCCCAAACTGTTAAAGCCCCCTGGCCCAGTGGTGTCACAAAGAGAGACGGCGCTCCCTGCCCTGGGGACACTTTAAATGATGGCAGAGACGACGAGGAGCGGAGAAAGTGCAGAAGGAGCGGGAGGTGAACTCGAATTCAGCACAGCCGAGTCCGGCGGGGGGTACCGCAGAGTATGCGCGGCACTGGGACCCCCACGATAGCCTCGCTGTCCCATCTTAAAGTACAGCGGTATAGCGCCCTCTCTAAAAGGGGGAGCCATCACATCGGACATCGCACTGCACAATACGCAAATGCCTGCCAGTGAGACCCCGCAGGGGAGACCCTCGAGGTTCAGGACATACGACGATAAACGATGGAGCGGCCGGAGCGCCCAGTGGTCCAATCCGACCCCCAAACCCGCGCGCCGAAAGCACTGCTGGGAAACGGCCGGGTGGTCTCCCTCTCGCGTGCGCGCGCGCGCTACGTTGTTAAAAGTAGGCAGCTAAGGGCTCTGTGGGGGTCTTAATCAGGACCTCCGCTTCGGTCTCGTTCTTGACGCGCCTTCGGGACGTTTGCGCTTTTTGTTTTTCGGTTTCCGGTGCTGCGGACGGTCACCCCCCCCCCCCCCCCGGACCCCCCCCCCGGACCCCTGAGACTTCCTGTCGTCTCACATCATAAGAGCCCACCGACACGCCATTCCACAGGACCCCCTTTGTGATCATTTTGAGTAAAAATCCATCGAAAGGCGTTTGGCTGTGGCAGGGCACACACTGCGGGAGATGGCAGGGGGCTGATGAAAGACCCCTTTAGCGCCATTCTGGAATTTTACAGAGGCTCGTGCCCCCTCCAGGACAGGCAATTGCCCATCATTTCTACCCTCGTAGTCCGTGTTGGTCAAGTCCCAACAGCATCAGACACAAGGCAGGACTGGACGGGGTGCCAGTCGATCACAATGCCCAGTGCCACCGTCTTTTCAATTCACCATCCACACACTGATCCCAATTCATTTCAAGTTGCAGCCAGAGCCCACCCTGACAGCACTGGTGCAGGGCAGGAGCCGCTCCTGTAGAGGATGCCAACCTTCAACAGGCCAACTCAGAGCCCAAAGTCCCCTTATCTTCATGCCATTGGGATACCAGGAGCAATGCCCACACAGGCAGAAGCCAAGCCAACATCTGAGCCCATACCCTGGAGCTGGCAGCACTAACCACCATGCCACCCTGTTTTTTTATAGCGCCTTACAACAGAACAGTTCAGAGCACAGCGATGAGCAGATGGAACGTAAATAAAAAGACAAAAATGGGGACATCAGAGGACAAGTCACTGGGCACAGAGTGGACAGCAGGCAGCCATAACGGACATGGCAGTGACAAGAATGTGCCTGAATTAAAACTGGGGGCCTTGCCCGGTCTGACCCTAAGACCACCAGCTGGCACCCTCTACAGCACTCAGCCACAATGCCACCCAAGGCTCTGGATGCCACATGGTGACCTTTAGGGTGGTATCCGGGCATAGCAACAGAGCCGATGGCATGGAGTTCAAAGAAACCATCCATAAGGGAGCCGAACCAGTATCACCGCCCACATCCAGCCCCCCCAGCCCTTACCTTGGTACTGGGCATTGAATCCTTTCCGCCGGTGGTTGCTGTCCGAGGTGAAGTGCAGCCGGAGCCAATTCTTGCTGCTGATCACCGGGGATGGAAGATTTGTGCCAGTCAGCCTGCAAGAGAGCAAGAATGTCACTTTAGTGGGACACAATTCAAAGGGGGACAGCGGTGACCGTCATGACCCACCCACGTCACTCTGTCCTCAGCTGTGCAGAATTCTTATTTCTGTGTGTATGGGGGGGGTCCCCCATTTTAAGGGTCCCCAAACAGCCCCACTCCTCACCGGCCCACCAACTCCTGCAGCTGTGCCGCGCCCCCATCAGGCAGGATGCCGAAGTCCTAAACTTTCCTCAGTCTGCCCATCCCTTGGCTTGCCCATCCTGCCAGAGGGGGCAGAGCCTATGCCAGCAGCACTGGGCACAAGGTGAGAGACCAACCCAGATGGGATGCCAGTCAATTTTGGGGCGACCAGAGTCCCGTTTAAAGCCCCCAGTTAAAGGCAAGTCTTTGGAGATGTGGAGAGAAAATCAAAGCACCATCAGGAAGACCCACAAAGATCAGGGCAGAGGGGGGCATTGTTGATTCAAATTCAAAATGTACAATAAATGGAGTGGCACAGCACTTAGCACTGCTGCCTTAGGCCTCCCCTCACTTTGCATGTTCTGCCCGTGTCTGTGTGATTCTCAACTGGCCCCAGTATGGGTGGGCTCTGTGACAGACTGGCATTTCGTCCAGGGCTGGTTCCTGCCTTGCACCCAGTCTTATACGGGTGGGCTTTGTTGGGTCATGGCACAATGCCATGTGTGGCTGCCCGCTGCTCACGCCACCCTCCTGACTTTTCTTCGCTACTTTAAATGTTGCATGTTAGGTCAGCGGGATCAGTCGATTAATTCATTACCTGATTGGCTGATTCATTCACTTCACTGAATGATTGATCCAATCAGGTTTCTGGGTTTTTCCGCCATACCTGCTCAAGCGCTGACAGCCCCTTCTAGCCCAAAGCCCCCCTCTCAGTCTATGAAGCTTTCACTTCACTCTTTAAATTCAGATTGACACGAGCCACTATGCCCAGGGTCTGAGCCGATGCCCGCTGGACACTTTTAGAGCCGAGTCTGCAACCTTCCTGTCCTCTGCATTAAGAATCCGATACAACGGGCGCTGCTCCTGCCATCGTCTAGGGCACTGATTGTGAAAGGTGCTATAGTGACATGAGGCCAAAGCAGGTGGCACTCAGAAAGGCACCTTACAGGATGAAGACAGCTGAACAGGACTGGCACACTCGATGGGCTGAATGGCCCGCTCTTATTAAAATCATTCTAATGCTCCAAAGTAAGGCGCTGTATGACATTAACGCTCGATATTAACAGATTCACCATTGCACTCACTCAACACTGAACATGGGACACTGTGGGGGGGGGGGCACAGGATGGCACAGGGCAGGCCTCAGACCCACAGTGGTTATGGGTGGGGAGGACATGAACAGAGACGTGGCCTGAGATGCCACCATTGGGCATCTTAGTCTGGCATCTGTAACACAAATCAAGGCGGAGGGGTGCCAGGGTAGGCTTTCAGTTTGAAAATCGGGCAGGAGGGGGGAGTTCGGGACCGAAGGGTGAGAGTCAAAGTGCAAGCCAACCCTCCCAGGTGGCCAAGGGTTCGAGAGCCGTTCCATGAAGCCCAGGAGGCTGCAGATTTGCTGTTTTCCTCGTTTCCCTGTGATCATCCCTCCCTTAACTTAATTGCCCTTCTTTTTGATTGTGTGTCTCGGGGGTCTCCTGCTGGACTGTGCCATGCCAGATTATCGCTGTTTGGCTCACTCCCACCAGGTGCCGGACCCCCGGGCTTGTCCCCCATGCACGTCTCACATATCCGCGCTGAGCGGCTTTTGTTTTCTCCTGATGGAGATGAACGGCTCTCCGAGTTACTGAGCTGCTAAATTTGCTTTTGAAGTCGTCGCCGCCGCTCGGATTTCATTAAAGTCGCACAAGTGTGGAAATTCACGTCCATTCAGAGGAACAGCAGAAAAGATGGAATTGGGCATCTCTGGGGCAACGCAGCCCCGTGACCTTGAGAGATGCGGGCACCTCGCTTGTCACCAAGAAAGAGAGGGTGCCACTTTATGTCAGTGCCACTCATCTGTAGTTAGGACGAACAAATGCCCGCCTGCTCTGTAGGAAAACTCACCTGTCTGCACTGAGGGTCCACTAAATATGGTTTAAGGGTCCTATGATCCTAAATGTCCGCCACAAATTTCCATCCATCCATCCATCCTTCCATTATTGCCCCCACTTCATTCATTTCACTTTACCCTGACAGCAAGGCATGCCAGGCAGAGCCCAGCCCTGGGTGAGATGCCAGGCACCAATCACCTTCAACCCAATATCCAATCCACAAAATCCACAGGGAGCCAGGGGATCTGGCACTTTCTCCCTGGTATCTGGTCCAATGTAGGCATGTGGTCCAGATGGGATGCCAGCCTGATTTGCCACCCATCCACACATCCATCTGACTAGTTTACCCTGGCAGTGTTGTGTGCCATGCAAGAGCCCACCCTGAATAGCATGCTAGCCCCTAAGATACAATCAATCCATCCATTAATTAATGAACCTCCTTAATCCAGCCCAGGACTGAGGATACTGGCACATATCCTGGCAACTCACAGTACAAAGCAGGATCCAAGCCTGGGTGAGATGCCAGCCCCCCTATTACCATCCATCCATAACTGAACCCATGTATGCCAAAGCAGGATGGCAGCTGGTTGATCTTATCTTGGCAGCACTGAGTGCAAGGCAAGAGCCAACCTTCAATGGCATGTGAGCCCTGGGTTGGCATCCATCCATCTATTATTCATGCCACACAGGTGGCCTTGTTGCTGGTACCGAGAATGGCACACCAGTCCTAATTATCCATTGGTCCATCCAATCTATGACAGAATCCCCCCAGTCCAACTTTAGGGCTGCAGGGTGTCCATCTATCTGTCCATCAGTGAGCCCCCTCACTCCAGTGCAGGTTTAGGACCCCATTGTTTGTTCATCTCATGCACTTGTGCCCATCACAAACTCCAGCACTCTGGTGGTGCCAAGTGTCTGTGTGCGGGTACGAACAGCTGCTCATTTCATTAGAGGGCATAACTGCTAACACAGAGTTGCTTCATGAATGCCATGGTGAGCCAGTGGTTGGCACTCCCATCTTCAGGCATTTGCACTCTGGTTTGGAGTGGCATTTGTGGGGTCTGCATCTTTTTCATGTTTAAGGGGGTCTTCTCCAGCTGCCAGTGAACAACTGTGATGAGAGAAGGGCATTCTGTCCAACAAGCTCGTCCAAAGGCGAGCCCCAAGGTGGGCTGATGCCACTGGATTGGCCAGTATGAGTGAGCATGGGTATGTGCCATGTGCTGGGTTGGCCACTGACCTTGAAAGCAAGCGGAGGCTCAAAGTGCAGTGATAACATCTGCCACCAGAGGGCGCTCCAGTGCAGGAGCCCAATGTGTTTACTTCTAGGGGACAAAAAATGGACAAGGCAGGTAGAGTGGGCAGGACCTGGGAGTGTGGTGGGCATGTGGTGAGGCAAGAAAGAGCAAAGACTGCAAAGGTGGGCACAGGAGGTTAGTGTCCTGATGATGCCGTTTGTGATGGACTGGCACTCCTCCTGGACTTCTTCCTGCCTTTACTGGCTGCTCGTGAGAGAGAGGCTCCTGCCCCCTGCAGCACTTTGTGGGACTGGCCAAGTTTGGAAAAGGTGAAGTTTGTGAGTTTCTACTGAAGCACAGTGTGGCGTACCTGACAGTGGGCCTGGAGGAGGCGCTCCAACACACGGCGCAACGCTAACTCGGAGAGCTCACTGCTCCCTGTGTTGGATCGAGTAAGCTGATTAGATGGGGGGCCGCTGACCACCCTGAGCTAAGAGCACTTGGCGATAAAATAAAGTTGTGAGTGGGCTACGGTGGGCACTGCAATGCAGGACACTGGAGGTGACTTGGAACAAGAGACACATAAGAAACACACAAAGCAGTCAGTGCACTTGGCACAAAAGACAGAAATGTGAAAGGCGCTCTATGGAGAGGTGGGTGTGAGAGGCGCTCTGTGACATGATGATGCCCGCTGCATCTCCAGGTGCCCTTCAGCTCTCAAGGTCGTGTTTAAAGCTCTGACTGCTTTCCAAAAGTCCGATGACTTGGGGGCAACACGAGGGTCCCACCGGCCCACCCCTCGGTGAGCTGGTCAGGCGTCAGATTAAACCGGAGAGCACATGAGACGTGGAGAAGATGAAAGGCGATAATCAGGCGCGCCGTCCGCCTCACTTCTCCCACTCGGCGATTCTCTTCTGGTGGTCCCGTATTTAATAAGGCCATTCTTAAAACAAACAGCACTTAGAGGCTGTCACCTTACAGCTGCAGACTTGGCTCAAAAACGAATGCATTTCTTTACAGCTCACTGATCTGTGGAATTAAAAGTGTGTAATAAATAATTAAGTTTTCAATTTTAATATCAGGTACAAAGAGACAATAGGACTTCATCTTCAAGGCGCAGCGTGATAAGGATTCATTTTAGAAATCGAAAATGGAGAAGGCATGCTAATAGGTCTTCTGCAGGTCCAAGCTCACGTTCTGTTCTATGCTGTAATTATATTATATTATATTATATTATATTATATTATATTATATTATATTATATTATATTATATTAGCTGAGCTACCCCCCTAAAGTGAGTTGAAATCTAAATTATCCACGTAGGCCTCAGCTTTAACAATTGCAGTGCACCACCTGTTGGAATGTATTTTGTAGTGCATGTAGTATTAGAATTCAGGCTCCGTTTTCATTCCAACAGATGGCGCATCACAAACCTCAGCACTGCTTCATTAAATGGCTCAGATGCACGGGCGCCTGCTGCCCAGTCCTCCTCTGCTCCATACCTGGCTTGGTGACCGAGGGTTCAACGGCTGGCACAGAGAGGCTGGGGCAGCAGGTTTTCCATTTTCTTTTTCTTCAGCCAGTGCTCAAGTCCTCAGAGTGCACAGCGTACTTGATGTTTGAACTGAACAGAGTGTGTGTGTGTATTCATGTTAAACGTGGCAAGCGTATGGCGGATGATCACACGCGTGTTTCCTCCTCTGCATGTTTGCTCTTTTCTGTGCAGCAGTTCTTAGGACTTCTCGCGTGGCACGGTGCCCAGAGCTGCCCCCAGTGTCGAGGGTTCATTTTCTGCTCTTCCTCTGCTCTCCCCATCAGACAAGTGAGCTTGGTGTGTTGGTCAGAGTTGGCACCTGCCTTATGCCCTGTGCCACCAGGACAGACTTAGCCCCGCCCCACCCCGATTTTGGAATTCCGTTACGAACATTGAGACGGGATTGGTGGAAAGGGACAAAGGGGCGTGGCATGGCACTCCCTCATTGGACAGGCGAGATTCCCCCAGTCAGACCTGAAGTGGAGGAGCTGTGGGCACAGAGGGGGGCACTTGAAAGTAAGAAGGAGATGGACGGGCTGACCCCCAAGAGGGTGGTCTGTTATTTTACTCGCTGCACTTCTCCGTGACGTTCCAAAGTGACACGAGGTGACTTCGCAGACGTAAGGCTGGCTGTGATTATAAAGGACGTCAAACAGCCAGAAAGAGTGAAGGACCACCAGAGACGAGAGGCCACGATGGCCATCAGGACACCCAGGCAGCACTTGGGGACAATGAGGGAACAAGGAAGGAGAGGACCAAAGAGCACAAGTCTGTGCCAAGTCCCCGCCCCCCCCCCCACCCCCGGTGCCCGTCACGTCTGCTCGATAAGAAGCTCGCGGGCCGCCTTTCCGCTGATTTGATTCTTTATTTGTTTCATCGGCTTGCAGGTTAACTGAGGAGGATCTCTTTAATGAGATGCCAGTCCTCTCATGGTCACGATAATGCGCTTTGTCCTCTTTAATAACGCCACATATCTGTCACCATGAGCGCCCGCCGGCACGCCAATTACTGACTGGCAATTTCAAACGAGCTGGCGGAACATCTGGAGCTACAGCCACACGCCTAACGTGTGAGATCAGCGGCCAGCAGGTGGCACTCACAGCACCATGAGGCACAACGTAGGGAAATGCCAGCCGGGCACCGTCACCTTCAGCAGGAGGGCACAGAGATGGCGAGAGGTCAGGAGGCAGGTGGCCCAGTCAGGCCATCATGCTTGAACTAGAAGACATGTATGTGGAACTGCCTACCTGCTATACAGTGCCCTTCACCTCCTCGCTATTCATGGTGCCCATCTATTATACAGCGCCTTCTCCACCTACCCACCTGTCTTCTTCACTGCTCCCCTTCTGGTCTGACCTGACTCTACACCGAGGTGGTGTACAGGGTGTATTGTGGTGACTGGCAGCTCTAACTGTGTCATACATGAATGTGCCCTGTGATGGGTTGGCACTGACATCCTGCCTTGGATTCTCCCTGGCACTTGATGCTGCTGAGATAAGTCACAAGGACCCTGGTAGTTGGACATCTGGGCTCACCCTGAGTGATGGCAGTTCAAAGTGGCACATTCACCCTGGCACTGGCCTCAAGCTGCCACCCCAACTCTTTCACGTTTTCCATAAAGCCTAGTGCCACACGAGCCGACGTCGGGGTGCGCACAGCTGGCACTCCTCCTCCTTCGATGCTGCCATGCACTCCAGCTCACCCGCCCGCTGCCAGCCTTTGTTTAGGATGGAGGACTTTAGAGAAGATGAAGGAAGTGACTGGTGCTTGGCTCCTCCACAAACGCACTTGGAAAGCCTCGAGGGCATCGTGAAGATTGGTGACCTTGTAATTGACTTCAGACATGGCCTCCTATTTTAAGGCAGCAGCCTCGTTCTTCAGAGAGTAATTACATTAAACGTGGGCACTTGAGAAGAGCGATGATGAGATTCAACGTGATTGCTCTTTCCTAAAAATTGGTGTGGAGTAAAAAAAAAAAAAAACTCCAATCAAAAGGCTTTTATGTGAAAATGTAAATCTGGTGGGAGGAGGCGAGCAGGGGCATGGGCAGTGCCAGGGTAGGACAGAGCTGGTGACCACTGAGACCTGCCCTGGCATGGACAGGGCAACAAATCATGCCAGAGGAGGAGGCAGAGGTCACCAGTAAGCCATTAGCGTGTGCTAGTGCCCCTCTGATAGACATGCAGTCTGCAGCCTGGCGGGCATTAAGGCACAGCGCCCACTGGAGGCCTCTGAGGCCATTGCACTGCTGAGCTTTTCTTCCTCTAGGCTGCCTCATTTCAAAGCACAATGTGGGCTGGAGGGGCACAACTGGCACTGCGGCAGCCTTGGCCTGAACCCATGAGCCAAATTCTTGACAATCGTTTTACGTTTGGCAGAGAGTGACATGTGCCCTGGCGCCTGGCATCAGTGTGAACACTCCCACATCGAGTCGTGAGCGGACGACTGAAGGCCTGGCGCTAACCAGCCGGCACTGTCTTAATGGTGGCTCTCCGTGGTGCTGAAATGCAGCGCTGATCAGAAACCCGTAACCGATGGCACCGATGACCTCAAGGGGGCGCCCTGTGGCAGCTGACGATAGGCTCGACTGTGGAGATCCAATCATGGTAACAGGTGGGGCGGCTAGGCACAAACTGCAGGGTGCGTCTAAGTCCTAAAAGTCGGCGGCCCACCCTTAAAATCAACTTCAGCGATGACAGTGGAGTTCAATGACAGCATGAACATATTAATCATGTGACATGCAGTGACAATGACAAAAGACGCACAATGCTCCCTAAAACAGCCATCCACTACGGGGAGCTGCGCGTGGAGTGTTAAGTGGGAGTGATGACATGGCACCCCCCTCATCGCCCGAGGCCGCGGTGCCCGCGTGTGCGTTTATTAGATCAGAATGGCCCGGTCAGCCGTCTCCTTAAGGAATGAAAACGGCTCCGAGCAAATCGAGAGAGGACGCTGCCTCCGAGCGTCTGGAGGAATTTTTCTCGATTACGCTGACCTTCAGTGAGCACGGGGTCAATCTCTCTGTTCCACCAAGTGCCACCCAAGGCCATGTCTTGATGGCATCATGTCTGACAATTGTCTGCAGCCATCCAAGCAGAACCGGTTTTCTTCTCGCTCTTTGTCGGCACACAAAGGAAGGGGATTGCTGCTGTCCGGACCCTCCTTTACAAGTCTCAGCGGAAGACGCGGATGTCAACGGCAGGCGCCCACCTGCTTGGGACCCTGCGTCCATCCTGGGTAACGGACAGCTCAATCAGGGGTGGCGTCAGAAGGCGAGGAGGCTGCCAGAATAAGTGTGTATGCAGGGGGGGTGTGTGGGAAACATCACACTAGGGGGCGCCAGCTGTGCTAACTTCAGGACATCAAGAATGACATCTGGGACCCCAAAAAGACACTCAGGGGTCCAGAAGAGGTAAGGGGGTTGTAAGACAGGATGTGGGGGTCTGTCCTTAACCAGACCTTTATGGCATCTCCAGGGGTCAGAGACCCCATCTGGCACCCTTGGGGGGGGGGGGGTGGCACACTGTTTTGCTTCTTCCCAGGGTGCCAAAGCCTTCTGGGTAATTAGAGGCCTAATCTCAGGTGGGTCACTCACAGGTCCCTGCCCTGTCACACACTGAGATGGTTGGAGGGTATTATACTGCTGTGCTCCCTGCCATTGCCACCTTGTGCCAGCCTGCCAGCCTGTGTTTTAGTCTGTGCCTCACGTCTTTACCAGCCTCCCCAGTGTTATCCATTCGGACAGACCCTTCACTTATTGGGCAAGTGATGCCATTGGGTTGAAGCTCTGCAGTGCCCTCCCCTTGACTTTGTGCCCCTCCAACCCACTGACCCTGGCAGCTTTCTTTCTGCTGGCTTGGATTGCTGTCAATTCTAATTTCTGTTTGCTTTATTTCTCTAGTGGGCACCTTTAAATGAAGTGGATGGCACAGTGATTGGCATGTGTTGTTATCTGTGTGGAGTATGCAGGTTCTCCCCCTGTCTCCATTATTTTTCTCTTCCTTGGCATGGCTGGCCATTCTAAACTGACTGGCATCTGGTCCAAGGTTGGCTCCTCCTCTGTACCCAGTGCTGCTGGGACTGGCACTGACCCACTGACCCTGAGCCAGTTGTGCCAGGTTCTGTTATCGACTCCAGCGGTCATCCAGTATTGGACAGTCGCTCAGCACATTCCTCACTTTCGTGACTGACTGTGGGCCACTTGCTCAGTCTTGGCAGGTTGGCACTCTGACTGGCAGAGAATTGAAAGATCAGACAAAGCAACTGCCAATCAGTACTGGAGAGGGGTGGTGACATGTTTGAAAATCAGCCAATCACGACCCTTATTGGCATCACAGTGCAGAAGAGGTGTGGCCTTCTCATGCAGTGGCCATGCAGGCGGGTACTACTGACCTGAAGCCCGCTGCCCGCCTTTGCCCGTGCTGTGGTCTGCTTATCCAAGTGGACCCCTGAGCTGTTGGAGGTCATTCTAAGCTGACGGACATCCAGTTCTCACCAGGCGCTTTCCTAAAAAGTCGTTTCTAGAAGTTCAAGTCCCCATAGCAGGTGGCGCTTCCATGTCACCCCAGCCATCGAAGGCCTCTTAGAAAGGCCAGATGTCGTAATGTGACTCCTCTCACCTTCAGTGGGGGTCGCACACTCTCGAGGGGTCAGACGTCGGCCTCGTTTGGTTTGATTTTGTACCGCGCTACTCGTTACGCTTCTCGTTGTGACTTCGCCCGATTTTAGATCGATTTGAGATCTGCGCGTACCGACAGGAAGCTTCACTTTGTGTGATTGCGTGATGAAGTGACGTGCCAACTTACAAGTCCTGGCTGGGCTGAGGGGCGCCCAGTTAACATGCACCAATACTCCTGGTGTTTCCAGAGGGTACGGCCATTCTGTCAGGGTCTTGATCAGAGACCACATTGACCGCTAATGCGTACCCGCTGACAGCACAGACACGTTGAGGAGCGCGGGGTGGCGCACGTGCAGGCTGCGCAGACACACGAACGGACAGCCACAAGCGCCCACACATCATGAGCTCGCTGCCCTCCTCTCGTGCACACGCAGATCTTCCTTTGTGCCTGGCACATTCCTAGGTGTCACTGGTGGGTGACCATTTGAGGCTCTGAAGCCCACCCACAATGCAGTTTGCTAAATTTTGTCATTTTGTTTGTTTTCCAGTTCTTCTGTTATTCTGCTGAAAGCCCCCTCACAACCCCCGGGTGACATTTCTCTGAATAATCCTGCAGAGGGCGCAGAGCGGGCACCAGTGAGCCCAGACACCTCTGCCAACCTCCCTTTTTGGTTAATCTGTGAGCGGCACTCGTGATGTCCGGCGAACTGTCAACAGCCACGGAGGTGCCAACCAGCTGGCCGAGATCCTGCCCTCGAGTCTGTCAAGGCGGCGAGCTGTGCCCATGGTGGACTGGACCGGACTGGACTGGATTGGAGTCGTCGGGCCACCTGCAAGCCTACCAGTGTCATGTGCGGGGCTGACTGGTGACATGAGCACCTTGAGTTTCCAGACAAAGACCCCAAAGTAGGAGACCCCCAGACCAGCTCTGATAGACGTGAAAGGCACTATATAAATAACAGATAAGGAAGCTAACTGATGCGAAGTGACAAAGGGGCTCAGCAGATGAACCCATCACCCATGAGCGCGCTGATGATGGGGGTCCCAGGAAGGCAGAGTGCCATTCTTACAGATGGCGCAAACAGTAAGAGGTGTAGGAGCAACGAAGCAAATGGAGCTGCCAGCTGATTTGTGACAAGAAATGACAAAATGCAGACAAGTGGGAGACGAGGAGGGGCACAAAGTCCTAAGAACTGAAGAGACGAGAAGAAGAAGAAGAAGAAGGAATGGAGAGCCAGAGACCCCAGTGGAGAGAAGGAGGGGCGTCAGTCGAGGTGGGACACAAGGGCCAAGTCTTCAAAGCATAAGGGGCCAGGCTCTGGCCTTAAGGGGGAGTGGGCGCCTGGCAGGGGCATCAAGCCAGCAATGCCATGACCAACGAGCCCACCCGCTTCACATACCTCCTGTGGTTCACCCCACCGAGGCCACACCTGTTCACTTAGCCAATGACACAAGAGTAGAGGGTCAGTGGGGGGGGGGGGGCACCAGGCTCTTCAGGTCCGAGTGGTCCGGCAGTGCCAGGTGAGGGAGGCGGGGCCGTCGTGCATGTGACATAGCTGAGTTGCCACAGTAGCCCCCTTAAGTACCCACATATGTAAAGTGAGAGGCGTAGTCGGTAGGATGCTGAGCTATTGGCCACATGTCACACTGACTGGCACGGCTCGGTGTGTCTGGGTGCGATGGCCGTATGAGACTGGTGCTGCTGTCACTGCTCATCTCGTGCCACAAGGTGGATGTCAACACAAATCCCACTCTGATGGTGGGCCTGCTTTCCAGACCCTGGATGGATGAAGAGTGACAGCAAAAAGAGGAGAAAGTGGAAGTGACCGAGGCCGGTGACACTCCAATCAGCTGGTCGTCATCTGAAGCCCGCCATTAGTTGGAGTTCGCTAATATTTTATACAAAAGATGTCGGTCCACCTACAAGGCACCTGGCATCTCCTGCCTGGCCTCCTGGCACTGTGCACTGGCACCAGCAAGAGGCTGGCTGTGAACCCAGGCTGCCAAGTCAGTGGGCAGCAGCTTAAGGGCATTTAGCAAGTGGGCACTTTTGCTTTAAGTTCAGGGCTAAGGGTCTCATATGTGAAATATCCCAAGTTGGTGGCACAGCTCTCCTCACACAGCTAGCCAAAGATGAAGGCCTCAGGGGGCTGAGGGGGCAGACGTGCCACCTCACTGCCCACCTCTCATGTATTTTATACCTTCACTGTCCTGTAGTGACCCTCCACACAAACCAAGGGGCCCATTGACCTCAGTGCCCCCTCCCTGCCACTCAGTCACATACTGGCACATCCTGCCTGTCAAATGCCTAAATTCACAGAATGTGCAGCAGCTTGTTGTTTAGAGGCGGGCACACACCTTCTGCCCACCTGCGTGAGGCTCATCACTCATCTCGTTGGCGCCTTGCACCTCTCAAGTGCCACGCCTGTCCAGATTAGACCAGAAGGCCTTCCTAATGAGAGCAGACACCTGCAGGACGCTTGGCACTGCCAGTCTCCCCACAGACCTCCTCCACTGCCTCCTCCTCCTTTTCTTTGTTCTCTTCTCTTTGGGACCCCGAGTGACACCAAAGCAAAGCAAAGTGAGAAAGTGACAAGGCGAGCTCATTGGGAGTCACAGAAAGTGACCGGCATCCTGCTTCAGGGTGACAGTGACGGTGACAGCCATCGGCTCCACGGGTGTTGAATGCTCAGCGCGGTCATGTGACTCTGGGATCGATGAGAGCAGGGGCGTCGCTTGAAGACCCCCTGCCTGTTAGCCCCTCATTCACAATGTGGGAGACTTTGACGTTGGGGTGTCACTCATTCACAGACTCTGCGCTTCTTTTATTAATGGCTGTCACTCTGTGTCTTCTATTCGTTGTCACTGATGAGGTGGAGTGTCCTGGTGATTCGCTGTCATGGACGCTCCAAGTGTGACACGTTAAACACATGGACCACCGATCTCAGTCTGATAAAAGCCAAGTGAGAGAGGAGGGTCTGGCTGTGGACCTCCGGCCACAGCCCCCTGAAGGACGTCACAGCCTGCCAGTGCAGAGACGCCTGCCAGCGCAGAGACACCTGCAGTGACAGACTCTTCTGTGGCTGTGACGTCTTTCAGGGGCCTGTGGCCGGAGGTCCACAGCCAGACCCTCCTCGACCTTCAAGCATCGCTCCCCTCACACTTGACGTCCACCGAAGTGCCCTGCTGATCCTGCGGTGGTCCGTGTGTACAAACCGAAAGGTGGCACCACCTCGTTAGTTTGTGACGTTCTCATGGAAGGACACACAGCCACGGAGGGGTCCGACACTGGAGGTCGGCAGGTGTCAGAAGGGGCGGAGCCATCCGGAGTGCTTTGGTATAAATGGGCCCTGAGCCACATGACTGGGTGGGAGGGGCTTGTGTGGCGAGCCTGGCATTGGCTCATGGAGCCTGGGACTGGGTAGCAGATGGCATTGCCACTGACTCCAGGTGAGTGGTGGGTGCGTGTGCCAGCTGTAGGAGAGGCAGATAGGAGCACATGGAGCCACAGAAGACGGAGGGTGGCACTAAAAGGCAGCGGTGTGGCGAAGTCCGTCCCTTCGTGTCTCGTTCACCCCAGTTGTGCGTCTTCCATGTCACGCTTCTCGTTAATCGTCCTTCTGTGTGACTCGGTGTGCTTGTGTCATCAGCTGTGCGCTTTGGTGACTTGGTGACAGTCAAGTGGCAGTGCATGTGCTGAGCTGGTGAAGTCACGGGCATGGCGGGCGAGCTGTGGAGACGCCAGGCGGGGCATTTCATTTCTTCCATTGTTTTCTTCCTCAGGGTGCCCATCTGGACTTTCTGCTCACAGCCTGGCACACATTGTGCAGGCTGTCACTCCTTGAGGCTCCGTGCCAACCAGGCTGAGTGTGTTTCTGATTCCTTCTTATTACTTATTGATCATCAGAGTGGGAAGCAATAAGCACGCGGACCGCCGCAGTCAGCGTTGGGGGGCTGCAAGATCAGCACCTTTCAGACGCAGCAGCCCGCTAGACGCCAAGTGAGTAGAATACAAAACAAGGAGGACAAAGCCACACACCGAGGACCTCTCATGTGACTGGTGGCCGGGTGACAGCCGAGTGACAGCCCCACTGAAGGCTCTTGAGCGGTGTGTGTGTGCGTTTTACTTTCTTCTTCAGGGTCAGTGACAAGACGAGGTCCCCAGGCTGGCACCACACGTTGGCCCGAGTCATCATTAGGAGTACAACAGGGGCCACCAGCCCAAAAGAGCGCGTGATGAGCCAAGGTGCCACCCGCTGGCCTTCCCTTCAGATGACTCCTGTGATGGGCACTTTGTCACTTGAGGTTGAATTTGAGGACTCGGCGGGGACAGGAAGGCTGGTAGTCGCGTCCTGATATGTAAAACCAAAGATCCGAGGCGTTTTCCGAGGATTCGGCAGTTTTAACTTTTCCCAGGGGGTCTGGGGTGGGCTGGGGGTCCATCTTGTCGAGTGTTTTAAGTGTTATTTTGTCATCGATGTGTTTGTTGATTACTTTTATCAAATGTGATTCGCTGTCACCACAACTCTAAAGACGACTCATCCGGACCCCAGAATGTTGGTGACTTCAACCAGGGGGGCTGTGGATGTCTCATGTCTCATTTGTGGGCACTGCCAGCTGGAGTTTCTCCCTCTGCATGTGAACCTGGGGCACCACTTGACCCCCCCGCCCCCATGGTGGTCATCCCTCGCCTGGTCCTTCTGGAGGTTTATTCTCATTTTTATGATTTTTTGAGCTCTGAGTTTTGGGACTCATTTGCATAGGGTGGCCCTTTCGACCAATCATGTTTGCCGTCTGCTATTTAATTGATTCCTGGGGGACCTCCAGCCACCCGGACTTCACGGTTCTCCCTCGCATGAAGTCGACTTGAAGCTGAGTGTGTCTCTGTACGGAGCGGGCCACTAGAGTGGGGGCTCGGACGCCCCTTTGTGGGGGATTTCTGGCCTGCAACCCTGGTTATCCGTGGAGGCCTCAGACCACTTTGGCCATTTTGAGGGAGTGGACCACCACACCCACTATAATTTGTCCCATTATGACGACAACCCCAGACCATGAGCTCAATGTGGCGGCCTCCAAAGCGGGCACGGCGTGGTGACAATTTCAGGAGACAATGACAATAATGTGTGGAGCGTCACAGCCACAGTAAGAGCAGCGACACGCAAACCTGAAATCCTGGAGCCACGGTGGGCATATCAGGCGAGGGACCACCAATCAGGACTTGCTGGGGAGCCGACGAGGAATTTGTGTTCGAATGGCGCCGGTGAGCTTTTACGCAGGGAGGGAAGCGAAGCCCCCCGAGTCGTGAGAACACAAACGCGCTTCGCTTCTGCTAACCTGGAGAAGTGAATGAGACGGTTATGAAAGGATGGAATGTCCTCCTCCGTCGACTGTAACATCCTCAGCAAGATTAAAGGCTTACGCTGAGGGCGGGCCGCACGCTCCTCCGCAAAGGGGGCCGCACGCTTGCCGGTGGTTCTCGCTGCTCGCCGTCGTTTCTTGCATTTTAATTTCTTCACTCCAGTCTGATTTCTTCTATCAGCTCCATTTCAGAAAAGAGAAAGAGAGACCTCCAGGGATGGCAAAACACGCCTGCTTAGAGACCCCCATTGTGCCCGCAAGTCATTAAGGGGCTCAATTACCTCCCATGTGAAAGATGAAGATTACTGGAGGAGCATTTTACAACGACACCTGTCTGCTCCGGCGACCCTTTTAAGGAAGATGAGAGAAACGGCTCATCGGGTCTGCCGAGAGCGGCCCACTTAAACCAACCAGCTTGGCGCTGGCACTGCCAAGGTAACAAAATAGGCAGCAAGTGGCTTATGTCAGGCTTAAGAATCGTGTGGACCCCCTGATCACCCACCTGATCTGAGGCTGCTCAGCTTTACACGAGGAGCCATCCCAGAGACCCTCTAAGCACTCAGATGTGGACGAGGACACTCAGAACAAGCTTGGCATCTGAGTGGGCACACCATGACAGCAGGGCAAAGGAGCCACCATGAGTGGGTAATGGTGAGAAGTGGCACGGTGTGCTTGTGAACCAGGAGGACCACCTGGTACTTCACTCCTGGTGTGATGAGCTGTGTTGGCACATCGCCCAGGTGTCGGGATCTGGTCACATGCATGTGACGCCACTTGTCAGCTTTCATGTCATTCATGGGGTCACTGACTTCTCCACTCGGTGTGGCCATCGCTATGACATGAGGTCATCCCTCGGTGTGGCAGCCATCTTAGTTAAGGGTGGGCAGCACCTCAGTAAAAATGTCCGGACCACCAGAACTGAAGGGCATTTGGAGCAGCTGCCAATTGTGGGGTCTGTTGTTTGAAGACCACCAAAGACTGTTCTATTCACTTGATAAGCCCTGACTATCTATCTATCTATCTATCTATCTATCTATCTATCTATCTATCTATCTATCTATCTATCTATCTATCTATCTATTTTATAGTGCCTTTCACATCTATCTATCTATTATATAGTGCCTTTCACTCTATCTATCTATCTATCTATCTATCTATCTATCTATCTATCTATCTATCTATCTATCATATAGTGCCTTTCATGCCTATCTATCTATCTATTATATAGTGCCTTTCATGTCTATCTATCTATCTATCTATCTATCTATCTATCTATCTATCTATCTATCTATTATATAGCGCCTTTCACTCTATCTATCTATCTATCTATCTATCTATCTATCTATCTATCTATCTATCTATCTATCTATCTATTATATAGCACCTTTCTATCTATCTACCTATCTATCTATCTATCTATCTATCTATCTATCTATCTATCTATCTATTATATAGCGCCTTTCACTCTATCTATCTATCTATCTATCTATCTATCTATCTATCTATCTATCTATCTATCTATCTATCTATCTATCTATTATATAGCGCCTTTCACTCTATCTATCTATCTATCTATCTATCTATCTATCTATCTATCTATCTATCTATCTATCTATCTATCTATCTATCTATCTATTATATAGCACCTTTCACTCTATCTATCTATCTATCTATCTATCTATCTATCTATCTATCTATCTATCTATCTATCTATCTATCTATCTATCTATCTATTTTTGTATCAATAGGAGAGCCACTTGAGCTTTTCTTGTTTCAGGAGGGCGCTGGAGGTGCAAACACCAACGCCCACCAAGACCACCAGTTTGGACGAGAGGTGCAGGTCAGGACATTCGTGTGGAGTGAACAGAGCGAGAGGTGGTGCCCAGCCGAGGTGCTCTCAGGAGTGCCAGTTTACAGCAGGATGAAGGGAGAAGGCGAGCTGCCCGCGTCCACTTCAGTGCTCCTGCCATGAGACGTGACCATAGACCACCATGACCTGGACGGCCATTTTTGGTCTGCAGAGAATTTCGGATGAAGGACCACCCCCCTCCCCCGTCTTCCTCCTAGCCCCCCTCGTTCCTCTCGTTCTCATCTGCCCGCCGTTGAGCGCTGCTGAACCTCACTTGTAGAGCTCCACCATTTTACACGTCTTCTGCGTCCCCCCCGGGGTCTCGTTATTATCTATAAAACAAAAATAATTAGCCGTCAATGGGGCCGTGGAGAATCGATCAAATGGAAGCTTTCACTTTGCACAATCGGGCTGGTGGTCCCAGAGCTGGCAGGGCAGCGGCGCTGGCGTCTTAGTGCTGCGCATTCCCTTTCTGGATGAATGCAGGAGTCGCGGCTTCTCCAAATGGCCTCCCACCATCAGCGGGACCTCAAGGCCTTGCCCGCCTGCCCGCCTGCCCACCTGCCCCCCAGCCTGCCCGCTCCTCTCGATTCCTCATGAAGCTAAGCAGCCCATCTGATAAATGTGTCCAAAACGAGTGATGTGAGGGTCCGCAGCGCCACCGTCAGTCCACACCGTGTAGGTGGGCCGTGCGCTGACTCCACACTTCGGGGCCTGACAGAAGACCATCGGCGTGTCGAGCCCCCCCGCTGCAGCACAAATCTCCTCCTCGGCCCCCGAGAAGCTCGAGAACTTCCATTAACATGAAAACGCATAAAAATATGAAGCAGGGGGCTCACGGGGGCCGTTTGGGCCGCTGCAGCTCTGGGCTGGGAGGCTGTGCCCAGCAGACAGCAGATGATGGCACCTCGGTGAATTGAACGGGCAAATGATGCGTTATTTATAAAATGAGAAGAGCGGGCAGGGGGCACGGGGGGCTGGCAGCACGTCATCAGCTGACGAAGGCAGTGCCAGGGAAACACAGTGTGAAGACAAAAAGCAGCACATGTGTGTGGGGCACAGTGACCACCTAGTAGCCCCCACACTGGACACTGCAGCCACCTGCTGACCCCCCCGCATGACCCCCAAGTGCGATGTCTTCAGGTGGAGATGACCTTTGAATGACGCTATATAAAGTCAGTGCCCACCTGTGTGACTCTGAGGGACTGGCATAATGCTGAAGAGATACGGAAACAAGTGGGCGGCACCCATGAAGGGCTGAGCAGCAGAGGTAACCCTTGAAAGGCGCTATATGAATCCATTTCATCAAGTGTCACCCAGTGTCACATCACCTGCTACAATTGTCACTCAATGTGCCTTCAGGTGGGATTCACTACAGAAAGCGCTATGTGAAATCAGTGCCCCCCTGTGCCACCCAGAGTGTGCAGTAACAGGCACCTAGTGATCACGGCACCTTAACATGTTTTAAGTAGTTGGTTTAAGGGACCCCCCCAGCCCCAAAGACCCCGATGGCTTTCAGGGGTACAAAGGGCTGGCAGCTCCCCTGGCCACTTGTGCTTTGCAGTTCAGTGCATCAGCCAATAGCGGACCAAGGCAGATGCATTAAAGTCCCCTGATGGGTAGCGAAGCGGCCCACATGTGCCAGCCAGCTGGTAATGCCCTCTGATGTGGTGGGCCTGTTGGCTCTGGGCCATCGCTGTTAATTTCTGTCACAACGTTTTGATTTTGCTACACTTGTGACAATGACGATGTCATCACTCCATCATTTAGGGTCTTTGGCTGCAATGACACCACCCATCACTAGGGGGCGTGCTCAGTATGCACACGATGACAAGGGGGTGTGGTCACACCGTTTTGGCTGCCATCATATGTAAGGACAAGTTTCCCTAACAGAAGGACCTTTTCCAGTTGGTTCTGCTGGCCGTCTGGGCGCGTGTTTGTCCAGACTCACCCGTCCAGGGGTCCACAGCTGTGCCCTGACTGCTCTTCACGCCTTTACCCTCAAGGTTGTCCACCTCACTGCCATTCTTTCAACCTTCTTGATGTGACCATTTTCTGTGACACAGTCACAAAAGCTTGTTGTCTGCCAGTGACGGTGCCAGTATGTGGGCCTTGTTATCTATGGATGCCCGGTAAGAGGTGACACATCGAGCGATGCCATTCTGATGAAGTGCCATGGTGACCTGGCAGCCAATGGCCCTCCCAGTAGGTTTAGGCTCCGCCCATTTGCCCATCCACTCAGCCACCTGATGGGAGGAGCCAGGGACAGAATGGGAGGAGCCTGACGTGTGCCACTCCAGCATGGCCGCTGAGCTCCTGTTTTACATTTGCATTGCTGCGTCTCACTTCATGCTTAAGTCTGGCATGGTGAGCCTGGCATGGTGCCACTATGTGCCACCTGGGATGGACTGTGTCAAGTAAGCTCTGGGTGCGTGTCGCTCATCCATACATCCTGACCAGAGTTTGGTTTCATTTTCGCTGTCGAGACGCACTGCTGGACACACTGCCACACTCTTGGGGTCGTCACGAGGCGCCACACTATTGTCCTTCTCTCCATGAGCTGTCAGGTCCTCGTTTATAATCACCAGTGTGCCCCCCATCTTAGTCCTCTCGAGAAGTAAGAAACGCCCCCCCATCTATCTCCGTCCTCCACGTTCCAGGATAGCCACGGCGGTGAAGCCCCCCGTCCTGGGGGTGACATTCACTCAGAGGGAAGGTGAGAGCGGACTGGCACTAATGCGGCGCGTGAGCGGGCGTGAATTCTCGAGAAAAATGGAACATCTTTATTAGCCGTCAGTGTCCCACGGTGCGAGATTAGAGCGCGTGCAGTAATTAAGGCGTTCATTAAGGGAATTCGTAATGAATCGACTCGAAAGCCCTGAAGTTACGGCGGCGGCGGTGGCAGCGGCGGTGGCAGCGGCGGCGCCTCCTAATGTTATTATCACAGGCTGATGTAGCACTTACAAGACAAGAAAAGAAATTACTGGCCAGAAAAGAATCCTTTTAATATCTGCAAAGTGCACATTTGACAATCGCCCATAAACAAAGATGGCAAAGCGAAAGAACAACAGGGAGTGCCAAGCGAGCGCCCGCCTCGTAACCGCATGGTGGGCTTGGCACAGAGTCTCGGTGCGACCATCGAGTGACAAGGAGGCACAACAGGAGCTGGCAGGGCAGGGCAGTGGAACGCTCCGAAGTGGCTATGGTGGCACATGAGACCTCCACTGGGCACTCGGGGTCCGGCCAAGGAGGCACTGAGGGAAGAGCCACTTGGATTGAAAAGGCTGACATTATTAAGAGCAAATAACATCTGACTGCTCAGGGGGCCAGTGGAGACCCCCCACTTCATAAAGAAGGAGCTACAGGCATCTGGGGAGACGAGACGAGAGCGGGCAGTGAGACCACCACCACGAAAGAGGCCTGGGGTCAAACAAACGTTCTGTCCACCAGGGGGCAGTGCTCAGGTCTTAATGGGTATAAGCGGGCAGCACAGGTCATGACGGCTGATGAGGACACCACACTAGGAGGAAGGGCAGGGGGGGTGGGTGACGAGGACTACGTGAGTCGGAGTGGACTGGCCCCGCCCACACCCGTCACTCACCGTGCTGCTCTTGGGGGTCCGACCGCGAGGTCAGCTCTCTCTTCTACTGTTTTCACTTTTTTGTCACCTGGGATCAGTTTGGGCCTTTTGGAGTTTTATGTCATTTTAATGAATTGTGGGTCTGAAGAGGAGCATCAAGGACTGAAGCCAGGAAGTGTGAGGACTTGACACCAACGACCGGGACCACCTTCAGGAAGCGCCTGGAGGAGATGGTGGGCCGTCCTCTCGCGTGTGTCCTGACTTGTGTGGCTCTGCTTTCTTCCATGTGTTCTGTCTTTGTGGGTGGAGCCCCAAGAGGCGTGTGTGCCGTGACATCACAGCTGAAGGACCGCCCCCAGCCCACTTATTCTGCTTCTTTGCCATATTTTGATTGGCTGATTTGTTGGCTTTGGGTGGTCTCTTTGGGTTGCTTTGTTCTTGTGTTTCTTTGTTGAGCCGAGGGGTGCGGACCCCCGTAGGACACTTTGGGGGTTCTTGAAGTTTATCTTGTCTTTTGCTTTTGTTCACTTTGACTTGCTGTGAGTTCCTGTTTTATTTATTTATTTATTTATTTATTTATTTATTTATTTATTATGTTTTATTATTTTTCCCCGTTTTTATTAATAAATCCTTCTTTGCCAGTTTGGGTGGTCTACACAAGCCACCGTTCTCACACTTTCTCTCGCTTTTCTTTTGGTTTAGGACTAGTTTGACTTTTTGACACCGATCCCTCATTCTGGGCCCGTGTAGGCCAAAGCCTGCAGGTATCACTTGGGGGTCTCCGAGTGGGCCTCCTCCCCGCAGGTCAGTGAAGGTCCACAAGTGTGTCTGGGCCTGGCCAGGGTTTAATACGGGAGACCACCAAGGAAAAGCTTGGCAGGTTGAGGCCAGCAGGGGGCGCTTAGACTGTGGTCTGTGTGTGGACCCCGATGCCCAGTGCAGATGATAAACGGGGGTCCTGACTCTCTGTGTCATTAAAGATCAAAAAGAGGTGGGTGTTTCCTGGCTAAATTGCCCACCACGATGTTCTCCATTGCAGCCCCCTGATTGTCTAACCAGCTGACAGCTAATGTGTGGCGGCAGTACTGGTGGACGATTGGCTGCTGTTGTGTCACCCGGGTGGACGCTGCACATTGGGGGGTCCCATGGAAATGACATGACTTCCTTTTGTGAGTAATGACCTCCTAGAGGCCTCATCCTGACTTGAGACAGTGAGCCGGCCATCTGAGTGAGGGGCTTGGCTGCCTCGGGTGAGGCCTGTGTCTGAAGGCCAGAGCTAGGGGAGGTCTGCTCACCCCGGGTGGTCTTTTGCACAACGTCGGCCGTTAGTAAACTTCTAAACTAGAGACCAGACCTAGTGGTCCAATCTGGGACCTCCTTCTCAGGGTCCTGTTATGCTGACCTTCCTTTTCAAAGTGCCACATGAAGGCCACTCAGCCCACCTACTGAGGGTGAAGCCTAAAGGGGGCTGTTCTGATTTCACATTCACGGCAGGCTGAGGGCTTTCCTTTTAACTCTCCATCTGGTCCAAATCTTAGCCCCCGAAATGCTCTGGTGGCCCACTGCTACTCCCTTCTTCATCAGTTGAGGCAGACGAGTCTCCCTCCTACCCCTCATCCTTTCCTTTTCACCCTAAACGAGAAGCTGCCCCCAGGCGGCCCCCCGTCAGGGCTGTAACTGTCACTTCATCAGTCATTTCATGGACGTGCTGCAGACGCGGAGTATCAAGGCGACTGAAAGGCCACTGTGAGTAAATCAGCGGGCGTTGGTGAGCCCCCCAGAGTGCCACCCTGAGGACGGCCAGCATTTCACACCAACTTGGCTGCACCTGCCCAGTGGTCTGCTTTGTTTGCTCCTCTCTCAGTTCGGCCATCGGCCCCCCCTACTGGGCTGAAGTCACTTGGGCCTCTCATGTGTCTGGTAACGTTTGGCAGCTGGTGGTCCTCAGGTGTCCCCTCGGTGTTCACTCAGCCAGTCAGTGAGGGGTCCCGTCCTGCTCTTTGGAGTTTGCATGTTGTCCCCATCTCTACGTGGGTTTTGGGGTAACAGGTGACGCCACCCTGCCCCGTGTCTGTGACCCCAGAAGTGGGCTTGCGAGCGCCTAAGTCAGTGACAGGCGGTGGTCTTTGCTGGGCTGGCTGCTCTGTTTCCGTGACAACTGTCCTCCAGTGCCGCACTCGACTTATCATAAGGGACCCTCAGACTGTAGGGGCCGCCTGACTATCACTGTGCCCGTCGTGTCATGACGTGACCCCACGCAGGCCCTGTCCCTGGTGTGGCACTGCCCCCAGTGACACAAATGAAATAAAGGCGTCACCGCGCCAGGCTGCTTCAATTGGCATTGAGGGGCTTTGAGTGTTCTGGAATGCAAAGTGTGAGAATAACCTTTGAAGTGCAAACATTTAACTCTCGCCTGCTAAACGGAAATCCATCGCCCTGAGCGGGGGGCACGCAGGAATCGCTTAACATTTACTTTGGATTTGAGTTGTTATGAGAGGGGATCTGAACGGCACAACATTCTCAGCATCGATTGACTTGTCACTGCTGTGGCACGCGCCATCCTCAACTCCACCCTGTGTTATGCCAAGGCACTGATCTGAGAAGCGGGCAGCCAGAGTGGCAGAGAAGACCACCACAGGGAGCAGGGACACCCAAAAACCCACCGTCTGAAACACACAAACGTGGCACTCATGGCATCACACGTTGGGCACCTGCAGCCATCCAATCCCAGCAACTCCACGGCCACAGCCAACAAAATTCAAGACACTCGGACCCCAAACGAGCCACCAGCCGCTCAGAGGGCACAAGTCCACGGTGGCCTTTGGGCCTTTTCGGGTCTGCAGTTTGATGGCTTGTGATCTTAACTTTGTACTGGGGGGTGACGAGGGGGCCAGCAGATCTGCACAGGGGCAGACAGAGTGACGCCAACACCCACCCGCCAATGGCACCAAGAAATGTCCAAATAAGGAAAGTAAAACAATTCATTAGCACAGCAGCGGAAAGTGACAATAAAATATAAAAAGTACCCCCTGAAGAAATCCCCCCAGACGACACACACAGCAAAGGGCAGCTGTGCCAGCCACTCGAACAAAACACGTGACCCCCTCGGTAAAGTGCCAGTCCCACCACCAGGGGGCGCTTGATCTTCTGAGCTGTGCCACTTGCACAAAGAGAAACTGAAGACAGAAACAGAGAAAATGCCCAGCGCTGTGCCTGAGCCTGATTGGCAGTGCCAGTCCTCCACCACCATCGATGTCCAATTCACAAGGCGCTTCTGGCCAAACCTCCCACCACAGTGAAGTACTTTTACAAACTACAATTCCCATAAGCCCCTCAGCAGCCATGCAAACCTGTTGAAAGCCACGGACCCCCACACCTGTGCCACCAGCGGTGTTACTGACATAAAACAGGACACATGAAAACAAAAAGAAACCCACATGTGGCAACACTGCAGCCGCGCCATTGGATCATCCTGAGCTGAAGGAGGACCACGGCAGACGTTCACTAACAAAGCCCCCCCACCCACAGGCAGGTGTCCAACGAGCACCAGACAAGACCACCAAAGGGACAAAGTGGGCAGTGACGGTGACAGTGCGACACAAAGAGTATGGGGGACACATGACACAGATGGGAGGGGCTTGGGCGGGGCTTGGAGAAAACACATGGAAGGCCAAGAGGAGGGGCGTTAAGCAGAGGTGGGAGGGGCGTGCTAGAGGCGGAGCCTCAGAGATAGACAGGAGGGGGCCAAGACAAACAGAACAATTGGGGGCGGAGCCTTAGACCTAAATGAGCGGGGAACACAACATGAAAAACATGATCCTCACAGCAGGGGGCACAGATCTGACCCCCTCAATGGCACCCGCTCCAGTGCTCTCCATGCTATGGGTGGGCTCTACGCGGGGGAGGGCAGGACACACTCAAGCAAACATCAAAGCTGAGGGTCTCGTCCAAAGCACCACCCACTGACGCTGTGGGCCGGCCTCCATTTTAAACGATGATGCGAGCCCCGCCCACACCGGGTCGGGGGCCCCGCCCACACGGCCAGCAGCAGCTCTGATCCTAAAGAAGAAAGCCCACTGGGAGAAGGGAGGACAGACAGTCAAGTGTCCCCTTTGTCACCCCTGTGTCCCCTCCTCCCGATCGTCATCATCAATCTGCTCTCCACACACCTGACGTCATCCTCCCCAATCATCAAGTGACAGGGCACACGTGCCAGGTGAATTCATTCACTCGTTGGAAGGTGGGAGACCCAATAAGATGGCACAGGAAGACCAGGCCAGACCCCCAGTCCTGAGTCCAAGAGAACTTCACCTTTCAGCCACTGCTGACGTGCAGAAGGAGACTTGACAGCCTAATCACCACTATGTCCTGACTATGAAGGGCACTCGTGCCGCTCTTAACGTGATAATGGGCACAATTAGCGCGGAACGGCAACAATTAACTGGCACATCACAGGAAACAAAACCGAGAGATGAGAGGCTGAACTTCACAAAGGCTTTGATCGATGCTCGCAGGGAGGCCGCAATTCCCACCACAGAATAATGAGAGGGAGCGCCAGGGGGGCCGGGCGACTGGCACATCTACGTGAGGACCGGGGAGAGGGGATTTGGGGGATGATGAGACGGCACACGCCAGCCGAGCCCCTCCGGTCGGGGACGGGAATTCCCTGCAGTAACGCCAATGTGCCCATGAGCTGCAATTATCAGCTGATTTTCAGAGTCGGACCACCGTCACGATCAGCCCCCGACTCCTGGCGTGCAGACAACACAATCACTGGAAGTCACAGCAGCGTCCCCAAACTGACAAGTCATTGTTAGGTCGCTCAGCCCACACGTCTTCGTTTCTTCTGGGGAGGAGGCCGGGGGGCTTCATTTCACAAATCCCCCCGGTAAGCGTCCAGCCCACTGACTGTGTCTTTAGCTGCAGACGGCAGCAGTGACACTCGGCCTGGTGGCCTGCTCAGTGACGGGCGGCTGGTCCTCTGCTCACGCCCTCTGTGCCCACCTCGTCATGTTAGGCGTTGGCTCTCGGCGTTTGTCCTCTTGTGGTGGCAGCCACCGGACGTCCTCTGCATGGACAGCAGTGACAACTGGCAGACACTTAGTTAGCAGACACTTTCATCCAAAGCGACTTACAAAGGACCGTCAGTCTGGACACCATTGAAAGGTGGGCTTTCTGCCTTTGCTCGTCCTGGTGGACTCTTTGTGTTTGGAGGGGGCGGGCGGCCCACCGATGTTGTCATTCTCAGTTGACCACTTTGACTTCTGCTTTTCTTGTGTTGGTACAGCGGGCAATGTGGGACGATGACCAGGACACTTGACCTTAGACACCAAGGCCACCAAGTGGTCACTTCCACATGGCACACATATAACACTTACAGAGTTTAGCTGAACATCTGAGGGGCTTTGTCACAAATGGCTTTGATTGACTTTCTAAGGGGTCCGTTCCAAGCCCACTAATGAAGGGGGCAAGCTGAAAAGGCCATCGAGGACACCTGCTGGACGCTAAGGAGAAGTGTAGCCCTGAGACGTGCCAGCAGACGCCACTTTGTTTTTCCTGAAGTGGAGACCCCGATGTCAGGTGCTGGGCCGGGTGACACAGACAGACACGGTGACAAAGTGTACGAGTCGAGGTGACACGTGTTTGGGCTCATTTGACAGAAATGAAGTAAGAAAGACCACCAACAGCCACCTGAGACCCCTTTTGAATGTGTGCCTCATGAGGACCCCCCATTTCTGGCACCGAGAGCCCAAAAGCCCAGACTGATATTTACAGACAAGCAGTAGGGGGCGCTAAAAGCCCACAGTTAAGCCCCCAGCAGTGATGAGGTAGCGCAGGCCTTGTGCTGTTTGGCACGTCGTTGAAAATCTCGTCTCACCCTGCTGGCCCACCGCTGTTGGTGTGAGACATGAAAATTGAAAGCCGGTGGGCTCCGTCACAATCTGCATGTGGCCATTTTGCCAGTTATGGAGTCGCTTGTCACCATCCTCTTCGTTGTGGAGGGCAGAAGTGGGCAAAGAGCCCTTAGCCGTAATTTACAGAAGCATTCCCGCTGCTAAAGGCGCCATATAACACGAGACTCTAATGAAGGCCTCCAGGCTTCCTGACTTGACCTCAGTGTCATGTGATGCCTTGAGGTCACCACACAGGAAATGGAGGCAGTGGGCGGAGCCTGAGCACCTCCTGTCACCCAATCAGGTGACTGCAGACCCCCGTAATCGGCACATCCAGGTGTCACAGAGAGGTGGCGTTCCAGTGCCAGACTGGGCATTGCCCTCAGTGCCCGCTCCCTTTCATCTCCACCGGCTCCCTGCCTTTCCCCCCTAACTCACCCAGTCTCCCTGGCGCTCATTAGCATGCATGTTATATAACGCCTGGCAGACTCGGCGAGCTTTTTAATGGCACCCTTGACAATAGTCGGATAGGAAGCGGCAGAAGGCCCAAGATTTAAAGCCATCATTGAACTTTTCCTGTGTGGGCTTCTTTGTTAGGAGCCCCCATTTGCCCCCCTGGCATGCAGCCATTTAAGACCTTCATGCATAGGAATCTGAAAGAGGATCGATGCCACCGTCGATAAAGAGGCAGCAGAAAGGCCAGCGTTTCAGCAATTAACAGTCCCTGGGGACGGCAACAAGTCATTAAGGGGGTCTCGAGGTGCAAATTCACATATGGAGCAGCGCCCCCTACAGTCAACATCTGTGCACGGCTTGGGGGTCCACCTAAATCAATCAGTGCAGATTCTCATGCGGAGCAGCGACCCCTGCAGTCAACATCTCTGTGAGACTCCCAAGGTCCTCAAGACGAGGAGATGCCAATTCAGACTTGGACCAGAGCCCCCCATAGTCAATGAAGGTCCCCACGTCCTTTAAATTGTGAGGTGTAAATTAACACCCAGAGCAGCGCCCCCTGCAGTCAAGAGCCCACCCAGTGAAAACTCAGTAAAAAAATAAGCCTGAGATCATCCTGCCATCTGGTTGCCCTCCTGCCATGTCCAAATTCCCACCCCAGACTGACATTTAAGTAACTCCACTGCCGGGTGGCAGAGATCACAAAACTGGAGGGTACAGGTGTACTACCCTCAGCAGACACAAGGGGGTGTGGGCAAAGTGTGCCATCATGTCCACCCAGATAATCCAAACAGCAGTCATCATCATCTCAAGAACATTGCCACACCCGATCGGACCCCCAAAACTGTAATGTGCCCCCAGACAGGTGCGAAGGTTCAGACGCTGGCACTCACCACGTGGATGGAGCTTCGGTCCCGCTGATCTCGAGGAAGTCGTAGCCATCCTCCAGCTGGAAGTCTGTGAACACCAAGGCGATGGTGTCTCCAGCCTCGGCCAGGATGCTCCAAGTGCAGTCGGCATCGTTGTCGTATTCAGAAGGGAAGTGCGGGCTGCCAATGACACCTGAGGTGCCCCTTAAAGTGCCACCACAGGCTCCTTCAGCTTTAAGGAAAAAGAAAGGAAGCGGGCGTCAGTGGCAGGAGGAGCACAGAGGCGGCCATCGGTCTTGTTGAGCTAACATCAAAATGGGGACTCGTGCCACCGGCTCTAATCTTCCTCCTCCTCCTCCTCCTCCTCCTCCTCTGGGTAAGCATCAGAGCTCCCCTCACTCATTCATTGTGAAGTGCCAGGAGACCCCTGTCCCACCTCCCATCTGAAATATTCCACATGACTCTGTGATGGACCTCAAGGGCTTTAATGTTCTGCCAGCGGCCACCGCTTTCCATCATTAATGGGTTGGCTGAACCCCCCCACCACAGTACCTGTGTGCTCTGGTGTTGTGTAGCTGAGTCTCAAAGTGAAAGGCGCTATATAAAGTGTTAGAGAACAGCTCTTCCACAACGAGTGTAAATGCCCTGCAAACTCAACACATCTGCCTGGCATCAGAATGGCACTGGGGAGACTCTGCCAGGCCCCTGAGCCTTCGTCTTTTGTTGCTCGCCGAGCGGCCGCTTCAGGAGTTTGAACGTCGGGAATTAGAAAACAAATCAAGCGTGGAGCTCATCTACGGAGGAATTAAAAACTCATTACGGCCGCGTGTTGACTCGCATTAAATATCTGCCACATGAATTAAGGTGGCTTCTTGAACGCATGGCGCCTACGGGCACCGCCCAGCCTCGCCAGCAGCCCCCTTGTCTTCTTCTGTTTGCTCGCTTGTCTACAGATACCCGCACCTTCTCCTTTTCCGTTTGTTCTCTCAGATTTTCATTGTAATTACAGGAAAAATTCATCAACATGGCTGTGACAACAAGAGAGAAACGCAAGGGACCTGCCACCTCATTGATGACCACGTGTGCCCACGGCCACCGGCAGTCGCCTTCTTATTGTCCAACATGTCATGTCCACAGCAGTCACTCCAGTCTGGGACCACCGACAGGTGACTGAGGACTGACAAGGACAACTGCAGGTGCACTCTGCATCATATAGCTCCTTTTACCTTCCTCTATCTATCTATCTATCTATCTATCTATCTATCTATCTATCTATCTATCTATCTATCTATCTATCTATCTATCTATCTATCTATCATATATTGCCTTTCACCTTCCTCTATCTATCTATCTATCTATCTATCTATCTATCTATCTATCTATCTATCTATCTATCTATCTATCTATCTATCTATCTATCATATAGTGCCTTTCACCTTCCTCTATCTATCTATCTATCTATCTATCTATCTATCTATCTATCTATCTATCTATCTATCTATCATATATTGCCTTTCACCTTCCTCTATCTATCTATCTATCTATCTATCTATCTATCTATCTATCTATCTATCTATCTATCTATCTATCTATTTATCTATCTATCATATAGTGCCTTTCACCTTCCTCTATCTATCTATCTATCTATCTATCTATCTATCTATCTATCTATCTATCTATCTATCTATCTATCTATCATATAGTGCCTTTCACCTTCCTCTATCTATCTATCTATCTATCTATCTATCTATCTATCTATCTATCTATCTATCTATCTATCTATCTATCATATAGTGCCTTTCACCTTCCTCTATCTATCTATCTATCTATCTATCTATCTATCTATCTATCTATCTATCTATCTATCATATAGTGCCTTTCACCTTCATCTATCTATCTATCTATCTATCTATCTATCTATCTATCTATCTATCTATCTATCTATCTATCTATCTATCTATCATATAGTGCCTTTCACCTTCCTCTATCTATCTATCTATCTATCTATCTATCTATCTATCTATCTATCTATCTATCTATCTATCTATCTAGTATATAGCGCCTTGCACCCCTCAGCTCCTTTTTCCTTTTCTGACAATCACACCAGGCATACCCCAGCCTCAGACAGTCACCCACTTGTTTTAATGGCCCCCCCATGTGTGACACGAGCACTTTGTCACATCTCTCCCCCCTTGACAGCCCTCGCCGTCCTCACACGCCGCACACTCGGCTCCATCTCAAGGTGCTATAAAAAGAAGCTGACAATGCGGCACGAAGCACGAGAGGATAACGAGGTTTGGGGTCTTGAAACTTGGAGAGCCGCCTGGCGCTAATTACTTCTGAGAGTGAGCCGAGACGCACACGTGGTGTGAAATGTCAAGTGCAGCGAGTGGACGTGACCGTCGGATCAGTGACCTGCTCGTCCACAGGCACTCAGGGGACTCGTTATGGCCAGTGTGGCGGGACGCCGGCAGTGTGGTGGCACCGAGTGCCGAGCCGAATCACGATGGGCCAAAGCCCTGAGCAGCACAGTGGAGTGGGCACTTGACTGGGTGAGTCCACTCTGTCACTGCGTCACTCTGTCACTTTCTCTCTGGCTGGCTACCTCGATGACTTTGTTCCCTTTCTGATTTTCTTTTATTTTAACCAGCTGAGGGTCCCCAGCCTCAATGAGTTTTCCATTTTTGGTATTCCCAGATTGGCATATGTGGCCCAGTGAGTGCCAGTGGCGAGTGTCCACCCTGTGTGCCCACCCCTCATTTTTCTCTTGCCTTCACCTGCACCGGGGGAAGGGCACATTAAGTCAAAGTGCATTGTTGGCAGTGGCAGGTGAGGGCACAGCCTCAGTATGGCAGCATAGGGTGGGCTCCTAGCAACTTAGAAATGTCCTACTCAAGGCAATGGGTGGGGCCTTGAAATGTGGTCGTGGGCGTGGCAAGTCAATTAATTGAGTGGGCAGGACCTGGAAAGTGACTTCAAGCTGTAGGGGACGTGGCATTGGCATGGTAGTGGGTGGGATGTCATGTGTTGGTGGGTGAGTCCTGAGGGTCCTCCGGTGGCTCTATGTGCTCTGAACAACAACTGAGGGCCATTCCAGTCTGCCACTTCATGCCCACACAGTCAGACAGCGCTGACCCTTGGAGCTTCACATACCTGATGGCAGCTTTGTGCACCGCCACATAGGACCCTTCTGTGGACACTGCCCTCCATGTCAGAGGGCACCATGGGACCCGCCATGGCTGGAGTCAAGTGTGCCCTTGGTACGGCTGTCACCTCAATACCCTCGGGAAGTGCTGCAGCGAGCAAGCGGGGGGCATGTGAAGAGCATTTGAGTCGGATCTTTTGAAGTGACCCCGAGTGAGTTGGCGGTGGTCCGTCAAAGGTTTCATTCCTAAAGATGGCATCCGTATGTTGTGGAGTTTGAAATCAGCTTGGGGGTGTGGTGATCCCTCTAGACTGAAGGATCTGGGTTCATCTCTGTGCCCAGTGTGGTGGTCTCCTCCTGCACCCCGGCTTCTCCACATCCCAGAGTGCAGCTGAATGGAGTCTCAAAAGGGGGCAATCCTAGGGGTGCCAGGCGGGACACAGCGGGTATTGAAAACAAAGAGACTCATGGACCCCCTCCTCCCCTTTCAGGCCATTTTGAATGTGTTTTGGCAGCATGTATGGTGCGGGGGGGGGGGGGGGGGGGCACCCACTCCCTGAGAAGCGGTGCCATTTACCCCAATGCCACTCTTCAAATGGGCAGGGGCACAAGACACTGGAGGGAAAGTGGCACTGAAATTGGCATTAAAGTGAGCCTTGGAGAGACGTGGTCTTTAGTCCTTTTGTTTGTGGCGAGTTTGCGTTTTTAGGCCTTTTCTCGAGTGTCCAAGCCGTCGGCCATTTTGAGTTTGTAGGCCTTTGCGGTTCTTGAGTGCTGAGCCCTGAGCTCGTCTTCCTCAGGTTCCTCCGTCTCCGTGTCCCCTCTAGGTGTCACTCTCGACACTTGCAGTGCTTACAGTCCTTTGCTTTTGTCTTTTTAGTTCAGTTTGGGCCCTTTAGGCCCCGGGCCTGTTTTTGAGTAGGGGGTGAGGCCCTGGGCTTTTTGGTGAGCTGCTCAGGCCTTTAGGACGTTTAGGCCTCAGGCCTTGTCCTGACTATTTGGGCCGTTTTTGTGTTTAGACCTTTATTCGGAGGGCAGGTGGGGGTCGGTGGGGGGCTTTGGGCCTTTTTTCTTTATTGAGACCCTGTGCTTTTTGAGGCTTTTCATGTTTCGGTCTCAGCCTTTCTTTGCAGTGTTTAGGCCTGGGGGAGTGCTGAGGCTGTCTGTGCTTTTAGGCCCAGTTTTGGGCGTTTAGGCCCTTTGTCGTGTCTTTAGCCCCTGACACGGGAGTGCCCCCCCCGACACACACACACACACACACACCCTTACGTTAGACAGAGGAGGTGAGTGCAGGTCCCGTACCTCGACAGAATGGCGCTGGGAAGTCCCATGATGCTCCGCTCCCCGGACTCTCGATGCAGGTCAGCACCGTGTGCCCCTCCAGGACGTAGCCGGGGTTGCAGCTGTAGCGGATCTTATCTCCGATGCTGAATCTCGAGCCGTGGACTCCGCCGTTGGGGATGATGCCCGGATTGCCACAGGTGTGATTGGACAGAACTGTGGAGACACAAACGAAAACAGAGGCGGTCAGCGGCGGGCAGCGGACACGAGGACATAAGCAGCACCTGGGGGGTTAGGCCAGGGGCTGGGCACTACATCTAGTGTGACCCTCAGGGCAGTCCGGGTGGCACTCTGTGCTGGTCATGGGTTCAACAGAGGATCTGGAGATCAACAACTGATAAGACGCAGAGCTCAAGGCCGGGCACAGGATAGCAGGAGGGGCATCGCCTCAGGCCACAAAGGACATGCTGGCTCAGAGTGAGGATGGACCAGGGCATTGAGGACCACCGTAGGCCACAAGATGTGGACAATGAAAAAGGGTGTGGCAGCCTAAGGGGATCACCCACATGGCACCACAATACCAGTAAGGAGCTGAAGACCCCAAATTAAGGGGGAAGGGGACCGGAGCATAGCTAAAAATGTGACAATAAAACAGGAAGAGGCAACAAGCAGGAGACTGGCAGAAAAGGAGACCACCAAACAGGCGTCAGTGGACCTCCTAGCCATGGCAGAGGAGAAGATGGCAGCAGACATCAAGGTGGAGGGGCACAGGCAGTGCCCTTTCTGCCCACCCAGTGAACAGTCAGTTGACAATAAAGTGTGAGCTATTGTTGACATTGAGTTGCCCTCCATACCCAAGCCGAGATGATGCCAGCACCTCTTCACCCCGGTCCCTTGGATGTCATTTTGTGCCTTGGTGACCCAATTCATTAAAAACGGGTGCCAGCTCAGCGCGTCACAGTCCTGTCAGGCCAAAGCTGAGCACTTCACATATGCCTGGCATTGCCATGTGCCACTGCCCGGCTTTCAATCTGCCCAGTAACATCTGGGCACAAAGGGAGTCAGGGGGGTGATTTGAAGCCTCCCATCCACCACCAGGACCCACTGCTTATCCGGATGCCATGAGGTGGCAGTGCCCTTCCTTTTCATCCAGTTTGCCTCTTCTCTAACGCTGTCTGTCATCTACGAGTTAAACGTTCATCATGAAGAACAGAAGACGGCATGACTGGCAATGGTGCCAGCATGACGCCACCACATACATTAGAAATCCCATCGAGCTCCGTCCACGACTGTTGAGGAAAGAAAATCAGCTCAGAAATGAAGTGGCCTTAAAAATGGCAGGGGACGCCCACAGCGCGCCAGTCCAGATGTTATTTGTCAAGCCCAATGCTGTCTTCACAGCGTGCCACCAGCAGGCCTATTACTGATGCCCGTTGCTCTGAACTTATTACCAAACTGGCCCAGCGTCTGTGGTCTGTGAAGCGTGAGTTTGTGGAAAGTGACGAGAGCCTGGCAGGAGGGCACAGCCTAACAGGGGCACTGAGGGGCCACTTGCCCCAGTTTTGCCAGGTTTGATTTGTAAGTCACTGTGGATCAACACGTCCATCAAGGAAATAAAACACACGTGTAGATGGATAAAGTGGCAGAAAGTGGTGGCCTCCGCTTTGAGAAGGTCTAATTGTATGCCATTTGACTGTTGTGCCATGACCGAGTTTTAATTTCACTGCCCAAGTGATGCCAGTCAATGTCCCACTCCAATTCTGTCACAATCCAGTCCATGTGATGCGCATCCCATAATATTCTCAAAGCCAGTTCAGGGTCTGGGGGCAGAGCCTGTACCAGGAAAGTGCCAGTAAAATACAGTGCCCACTCACATTGAGTCCAATTTGGAACTGCTGGTGCCACTCACCTGCATGCAGGCACCCTCTGGGCACAGGATATCAGCCCTATGAACCTGGCACACTGCCCACTGGTGTTGCTGTTGAGGGGGTGCCATGGAGGGTGATGTTGTGTTTGTTTGGTGAGGAGTCATATGGGCAACCCACCCTGCCCACCCACTTTCAGTCCTGATCCCACCCCTCAGAAGTCACCAGTCCAGTCGCCACCTCTGCTGTTAGGAAAGGTGCAACATAATCTACATGTGACTGCAGACCTAATAATGCCAACTGCCCAGTTCACAGGCTGGATGGCACAAGGATGGCACAGGACTGTGGAAAATGCAACAGAGAAGGAAGTCCACCCTGACAACGGGTACCCCTGTGCAGTAGCAAAATCCAGAGTGTCACCTACAAGAGGGCCATCAGAAAAATGCCCAATGGCTGCGGTCACACAAGCCACCCATTTAACACTGGCAACCCAGAAGGGACCCCTTAAGGACTACCTGGGCCTCGGGAATACACTGGCACCTCTGGCCACCAGGGGGAGCTCACACTGCGTGATTTGAGGCCTGGCCACCTTGGGCTGAGAGTGGGCGAGGGATCAGAGCAAAGAGTGAGGGCACAGGGAGTGATGCGGCACTCCAGGGGCGGGCAGGTGGGTGACAAGACTTCCCTTGCTGGGGTCCCTCAGCGGGGTCTGGATGGTCCGTTTGTCACTTCTGTTACCCAACATTTGCCATCATTCATCAAAGAGAGTCGACATTTACGGCGGGCATTTCTGTTTTGTTTCACAAGCGGTGGTCCGCCTCACCCCCCGCCAGCCCCCCCACCCCCCCGTTCACCTGTCCAATGTATGAAGTCCCAAAATCACAACATGCGCGGGTCGCTGGCCACCGGAGAGACAAGCAAAACAATTTGAAGGGAATGGCGAGAGCGCAGCGCGGGAGACAAATCCGAGAGCATCACTGGGTTTCCATGACAACCGGGGATCACGGCGGCGAATGAAGACGAGCGCGGCTTCTTCTCTGTTTCGAGGCTTAATGAAAGGGACCACTGACTGAGAAGACGCGCGCCCGCGTCCTGCCACTTATTGAATGTGGAGACGCATTTCAATAAACGCAAATAAATAAACAAATCAACAAATCAACGAGCAAAACGGGAACGGCGGCGGGCAATCCGCTCACACGCACACACACACACACGCTTACACAGCGGGCAGCGAGCTCACGGCCCCACCACCCGTCACCAGCCACGAGCCATCGGTGGCACTTAAAGCCAATGATCACCAGCACAATGGCTTCTGAGGGGCTTCGCTGCGGTGTGGGGGTCCCTAACTGCTCAAGGGGCTCTGACTGACCACTCAGCTTCATTACCCTCAACTGACCGTGGGGTCCCAGTTGGTGGCTTACCTCACTTGTGACAGGATGTGGCCCTGGGGGGGGGGCCATCGGTGGGTGGAGTGGGCGAATGTATCTATAGGTGGGCACATCAGGTGCTCCTCACAGGCCTTCATGAGGTGACAGATGTAACAAAAGGGGCCAAGATGGAGAGATGCCCTCTCATGCAGACGCACAGTGCCAGCCTAACGACCGCCACTTCATCTCGTGAAGGCCCAGTGCCTGTGCCTAATGGTGCGTTTGGGGTCACCGTGACCTGACTGGGAACAACGGGATGATGACTCCGGTGGGAAAAGAGAACACAAGTAAATCTGGGGCAGGTGGCATGTGCTTTGTGCCCACTGATGAGGATGAGTCTGCCCTGCCATGGACTGCCAAGGCTCTTCCTGCCCTGTTGTGGCTCCTTATGACCCCAAGTTGGTAAAGCAGGGTAGAAAATGGGTGGATGGCATCAGGCATCATGTCTCTTAGGAGGTACAATTGTAAGGGTACTGAGGTGACGCGGCTGCTGGCCCAGGACAGCAACCCTTAACCCCGCCCATTGCCCCACCACTCCCACTTGACAGAACGTAGATGCCACTGGCCGAGCTAAGAATCGTTTGATGGGCACCAAGTGATGTCTCCAATTAGCCTCTAGATGATGATGGTGGTGTGATGTGCTAAGGATTGGCACATATGATCCAGCAGAAATGCCAAATACCCCCTTGGCACTGGCCTCTGATGATTCGATGCACTCCCTGTTGGGATGCCAGAAGTGCCACCAGCTTGTCCCATGAAGTCCCCTCACCCGTTGTTACTCAGAATTGCCCTTGGGCCATTTTTGTCTGCCTTTGATGGTCAGTGCCCTCATTATTCAAACATGACCTGACCATGATGATTGTGTTGGCAATGGTGGTGTGGTGCCTCCTACTGGAATGTTACATTGATTTCAGATGCCAGTTCCATGAGGTCACTCCACATTCCGTTGCGTGATTAGACCATTTTAGTCTGCCTGGGCACTGACTGGCAGTCTGCCCCTCATTAGAGCTGCCCTGCATTCTGTGCTGTGGTGCCCTCTGTTGGAATGCTACAAGAGGTGCCCAGTGTGTGGGTACACTAAGAATCAACAGCGCCATGTGTGGAAAGGCGCGCAGCTCCAGCTCAGCCTACTGTATATAGCGCCTTTCAGAAGATGACAGCACCATAGTGTGCGTGACGCTGCCACACCAATGGCTCCTTATATAGCGCCTTTTAGGCATGCAATCAGGCAGTGCCCGGCCCACTGAATCTCCCCACCTGAAATGCCAACTCTCACGCATCTGCCGCTTCCTTTCTTTGTTGTGGTGCACACTTGCTCCACCCAGTATCAGGATGGCATGAGAGGGCAGGAAATGAATCCGTTTCCATGGAAACACAAAGTGAACATGGCTGTTTTTAGGCTTCTCGCTAGACAGGCCCGTTCTCTTCTTGGCACTGCTCAGCCTGGCACTATTTTTATAACAGGTGACTGCGACAGGCTTTTTAAAGCAACTGAGGAACACAACAACCAAGAAAAGGAGGCCAAGTATGGGAGTGGGCAACCGGGCATCTCTGAGAGGTGGGGCAGGCAGGTCCAGTGGGCAAATGCCAACTATTAATGACAATGTAGCGGGGGCGTCGGGGAAGGCCAAGTTCAGTAAATGAGCACTCAAGTCTTTGGCATTGAAGCTGCCCAAGGCCAAGGCCGGGCATTTGGATTTATGCCCAGTTCTGCTGTGAGGCACGTGGTCTGGGAAGCCACTCAATGGCACCTGAGCACAAGCAGATCAACATGAGCACTGTGGCACTACATGAGTGCCAGCCTCTCAGTACCCATTCGAGGAAAAGGCAGGATGGTGACTGAAGTGGCCAGTCACAAAGGTAAAGTGACAGAGCAGGCGGACTGTGACACTGAGGGACAACCTGAAGTCCAGTGGCCGTGCCTTCTGCTGTTGTGACTGGCACAAATCTTGAAATTCCAGCCACCCGATGCTGCGGGGCAGTAAATTCAGAAATCATTAAAGTGATAAGCGTGCCCATCCAACCAGGGCACAGGGTGGGGTGCTGGGGTGAAAAACTGTTTTGTGGCACTGCTTTACATGGTGGGCCTATTGAATTTGTGTCATCTACTATTACGGTCGCTAGAAGGGGTGCCAGTCCACGGGGTGAAGGGGATTGTGGGCACCTTGGCGGCACTACAAAGCAGTCCAGTGCCAACCTCTGCCATCAGTGTTAACGCTCCAGAGTTCCGGGTTCAAGTTCTGCGGGCTCTGCATGTTCACCCTACAAGTTTGTGTCTGATGTGCTTCCTGACTGTCTCAGCTGTGCCCTGTTGTGGACTGGCACTGTGCCTTGTACTAGGATGGGCATTTGAAGAGGGCTAGGCACTGGGGGTGCTCTGATGAAAACACAAAAGTGTCACACCAACTGTACCAGCCAGGTGCATTTTGAACCCGCCACCCAGTTTAGAGATAACTCAGGGATGATGAGTTGCCAGTTAAAGGTGGGCACGAGTGCCACACAATACAGAGCCACCAGTAAAAGGAGTGTGTCAATCAAAGGCGAAGGTGTGGGTTTCATTGATGGACACAGGGAGACTTCATGGGGAGTGGCAGGCTGGCACGTGAAGAACTCCAGCAGGCACACTAAGCACAGTGCCACCACATGGCACACACCAGTGCGTATGCAGAGACAGTGGGCAGCGCAGAGAGCGGACGATGGTCTGCAGCCAGTCAGCTGGACACCCGGACCACCCTTGGCATAGCAACGAGAACAGGAATGAACACAACACGACACCCACAAAGCCAACTCGCCTGCCTCGGGTTCAAGGCTGCACCAGGATCTAGAAATGATGCCAGGACACACGAGAACAGCAATCTGACTCTGGGCCATTAGGCCTGGACTGGCCTCGGGTTCAAGGGTGCCATCTGGACACAGCACAGCACCTTAATCTGATTCTGTGCCATGGGCGCACAGGATTGGTTGGGCAGAGTGGCGCCAGGTGGGATGACGGAGGGACCAGAAGAGAAGAGACTCGAGCCAATCCAGGGCCATGGGTGGAGTGGCCTCGGGTTCAAGGCTGGACCCCCGCACCAGTCAGCAGTCCCAGAATTCTCTTCTCTTCTTTGACTTTCATTTAAATCTTCTCTTCTCGTATCCTTCCATTTTTAATTCTCCTGCCATCCGTGCCCAAGCAATCCAAGCAGACTGGCAGTAGGCGGTGCGCTGGAGGGGGGGGTGCCAGGGCGTCCCACTTTCATTCCTAGCAGGACTGTAAAAGCCACCGTTTGCCGTTTTTCACAAATATTCCGTGACGTGATTCCATTTTCATGGATCCAGGATGTTTTCCAGGCCATTAAGCGCGTTAAAAAAAACGAGCAGCGAGTGACGAGGGGGACGAGGAGCCACACGGCGGAAAGGTAATCAGAAAAGCGAGTGCGTCAGCAGGACTGAGAAATAAAAACGAAAAGCACCTGCATGTGGACAGAATGACCAGACGGCACCGCAATGCACAACTAGGGGGGCAGCGGGGGGCTGCTTGAAATGCGTCTGACGCTCGGCCGGGCCGCGCGGGCAGCTCACCGGAATGAACAACAAGGCAGGGCCTGGCAGCGGCTGGCACAGGGGGTCTGCCTGGTGACTCATTTGGGGGGTCACCACAGCAGAGGCCACCCTGAGAAGTTCCCTGACCACAAGTCCTCAGAGACGCCAGGTGCCACCTTGCCATCCTTCCTCTCTTCACTCACCCTTAGTGACACCCTCTAGTGTCCTGGGGGCCACACTGCGGACTTTCCCTGGCTCAGCTCAGACTGCCCCCTGGTGGCCCCCACATATACACACACTGGTGCCCATTTTTTCTGTACTAAATACACTGCCACCTGATGCCATCTCTGCTCCTGGCAAAGCCTCAGAATTGGACAGGGCACAACGGGCCTTCAGCGGACATAAGGGGTCACACCCGATGGCGACACCCTGGGACAATGAGCCGAGCAGGAAGGGGGACCACACTGACTGGCTCACAACCACAGTGACAAAAAAACAACTCAGCAAGGTGGGCTGCGACCCACCAGCACCTCTCAGTGGGACCCGAGGACACAATATCGGGATTAATAAAGTATCTATCTATCTATCTATCTATCTATCTATCTATCTATCTAATAGAGCTGGAGTGGCCAGAGAGGGGCAGCGGCCCGGGCACACGTAAACTGGCCCATATGTCTGGCTGCCAGTCATATAGCGCCTTTCACGTTTTATTTTTTGTCTTTGATTACCCTCTCCCGTGTTATTGGGCCTCTTTCTAATCCCACCCTCACAATCTCAATGACAAAGACTCCTGCCCACCATTTGCCCACCATTTGCCTGCCATTTGCCCACCGGCGCTCCGCCATTTCTTCCTGTGATGCCATTGCCTGCCAAGGGGTTTTTGCCATGCCCCTCTCAGTGGGTACCCTGGCTGTGTCCAATATCGGTGTGCTCATGTGGTCTGCCATCTACTGTGAAGCCCCCTGAGCTCCCCCTGCCCCCTTTGATTCACTGGTCCTGTCAAGGCGCTATATTTACACACATTCTCACTTCCTCATTCTTAATGTCATGTTCTGAGATGAAGTCCACCTCTGAGGTCACTTCTGTGTGGCACCTGACGATGCCAGGCAGGTGGGGTATGGACTGGGTATTGTGCCCGATGCTGGAGACCAGCTGGTTGTCAGCAGAGGACAGGCGATGGACCCGCAGTGGCTGAGCACCAAATCCCGTGACACTTCTTGGGGACAGGGTGACGAGTGCTGCTCTGAGGTTGGGTGCCTGAGGTCTGGCCAGAGAAGCCACTCCCACTTTAAACACCAACTACGGGCACAGATTCTGCAGTGCCACTGGCCGGGTGAGGCCTGCAGGCTTAGGGTGGCATGAGACCACGACTCTCCGGGACCTCCATGGTGCCCTGCAGTTGTCGGGGCCAACAAACAGAACTCTGTGCCCAAACCTCAAAGAAATGACTTGGCGACATCAGTGCCAGGCCACGAAACATGCGCCGCTTTTCCTGCACATGATGGATCTACTATTTTAATTTTCTATCACAGATAATAATGAAAGATGGATGGCGTTGATTTTCATTTCCCTTCTGCATATCGTCGTCCGTTAGGAGGAAAATAACAAATGTGTAGCCCTGGGCACCGAGATCATAAATGCCAATACTTTATTAATATAACAAGTAAGGCCCAAAATAATTAGATTTCACCGCGCCGAGCTGTAAACAACGCCAGCCGCGCCACTGCAAACTCGGTGCCCCCAAAGACGGGCATCACGGCGCCCTGAACCAGACTGGAGGCGAAGGACAAGGCCTGACAGCCTGTATTAGAAACAGAAAGAGGTGGCACCACTGCCAGCTGGCCTTGGGCATGGCTGTAGTGACTGCATGGAGAGCCTCCTGCCACCTCATTGGACACTCTTAAGGTTAAAGGTCACCTGTGATGATGAATTAACTGGCCAAGTGACCAACTCAGGTGGGCACCAGCACTGCACTGAGGGACACTGACACTGGCACTGCCAACATGTGACCCCACGGAATGCTGGAAACTGGACTGAGGACATGCAGGTAGACTTCATAATGCAGGAGACTGGCAGAGAGATACAAAGATCTGAAAGGGCACTATATAACAGGCACACATGAGGGGCACTATATTATAGGCACACGTGATGGGCACTGGGCAGCACGGTGGCTCAGTGGTAGCGCTGCTGCCTCGCAGTTAGGAGACCCGGGTTCGCTTCCTGGGTCCTCCCTGCGTGGAGTTTGCATGTTCTCCCCGTGTCTGCGTGGGTTTCCTCCCACAGTCCAAAGACATGCAGGTTAGGTGGATTGGCAATTCTAAATTGACCCTAGTGCGTGCTGGGTGTGTGGGTGTGTTTGTGTGTGTCCTGCGGTGGGTTGGCACCCTGCCCGGGATTGGTTCCCTGCCTTGTGCCCTGTGTTGGCTGGGATTGGCTCCAGCAGACCCCCGTGACCCTGTGTTCGGATTCAGCGGGTTGGAAAATGGGTGGATGGATGGATGATGGGCACTATATAACAGGCACACATGAGGGGCACTATATTATAGGCACACGTGATGGGCACTATATTATAGGCACACGTGATGGGCACTATATTATAGGCACACATGATGGGCACTATATAACAGGCACACATGAGGAACACTATATTATAGGCACATGTGATGGGCACTATATAACAGGCACACGTGATGGGAAGGGCACTATATTATAGGCACACATGATGGGCACTATATAACAGGCACACATGAGAGGCACTATATTATAGGCACACATGATGGGCACTATATTATAGGCACACGTGATGGGCACTATATTATAGGCACACGTGATGGGCACTATATAACAGGCACACATGACGGGCACTATATAACAGGCACACGTGATGGGCACTATATAACAGGCACACGTGATGGGCACTATATAACAGGCACACATGATGGGCACTATATAACAGGCACACATGATGGGCACTATATAACAAGCACACGTGATGGGCACTATATAAGAGGCACACGTGATTGGCTCCTTCCTTATTGAGGGCAAGCACATACTGCGGTGAAGTAAAACTGATGGCCTCCCCCCTTACTTGTGATTTTGGGGGTCTGCTCTTGTCTAGCTCTCAAGTCCAATCTTCATTTCTCAAACTTTAGCGCATCACTACCACCCCAGTGGTCCGTCCACCTTGGAGCGAGAGCATCGACACAGAAATGTTCAAAAGTAAGACCACCAAAAGGAGAAGCCAGCTGAGCCCACCTAACTGGTACACCAAGACCAGGAGTTCTGAACACCCCCATGGTGGGAGGTGCTGCACACCCCTCAGTCAGTCAGTCAGTGTCTAACCCATGTAGTCCTGAACAGAGTCACTGGGGGTCTGCTGGAGCCCACCCCAGCTGCATAGGGCACAAGGCAGGAACAAACCCTGGGCAGGGCACACACACACACAGACACACACCAGGGCCAATGTAGGACCACCAGTTCATCTGACCTGCATGTCTTTGGACTGTAGGAGGAAGCCCACCCGCTCATGGGCAGAACATGCGGACCCCATGTAGGGAGGTCCCGAGACGTGAAGCCTGCTCTCCATACTGCACCTCAGTGCCCCGAAATGAGAAGAATCCTGAAGGTGGGGCGAGCAGAGACGAGTGTCGGGGTCTCGTCAGGCAGTGACACATCTCACCGGAGCTCTGGGGTCTCTCAAACGTTACTGAGGGCCAAGCCGGCTGGCTAAATGACAAGGTGAGTCAACGCTGATGCAGCACCGGGGGTCTGCGGCCCCCCAGATGGCCCCCACTGATGGGGCAAAATGACCTGCGAGAAGAGAAAGGATCAAAGGGAGATTGGAAAGCCGGGTGTGGGGGCTTCACAGTCAAGGCGCTCAGGCACCTGGAAGCCCACCTTGAAGCCCACCCTTCATCAGCTGATTGGTTTGCTCCACAAATTAAATAAACAAAAAAAAGTCCGAGACCTGAAGAGCTTGCCCGCTGCTCGGAGACCCCCAGATGTCCACCTTGGCGGTGGGCGCGTGAGGAGCTTCCTGAGCAAGCGGCGAGAGTGGCGCGCGTGCCTAGAAGCTCAAGATCTCTTAAGAGTCAATTTAGAATATTAGTCCTGCATCAGGCGGCGATTCGAGGCCATAAGTAACGGCGGGGCGCTCCCAGGGGGCCGCGCATTAGAGGGGGATCGATACGCGGAGCACTTACAAGTGTGACATAACACCTGCCGAATGGTAATGATGCGCCGAGGCTCGGCCACGCCGCCCCGATGCCGTCGCACTTCACGAGGTGCCAGCATGCCGCGGGCTCGGCTCAGCAATCCATCATCCGTGTCAGACATGACAGGGCAATCGCGCCGCGCGGCACACTCCGTGTCACAAGTCGCTGATAAGAGAACCATCGGTGCCCTTTGAGCTCCTGCGCGGGCGCAGGGCATGCTGGGAAGGCGCGTGCCACTCTCTGTCACAGATGGAGCGGGCCTGATAAACGGGGCTCTGTTCAGTGGGCGCCACTGGGACGCTCCGCCTGGCACGTTCAGGCTTTGGCCAAATAAAGGCATGTTCTCTTTTCTTGGCGCCGGGGTTGCCAGCGCAGATGATGCCAATGTGCACTCATTGCTGAACAGAGCGATTGGGCCCACGCGCTTGTTTAGGTGACTGGTGAAGTGCCATCACAGAAGCTGGCAAATGACAGAGGGTCTGCGTGCCGCTGCTTTGGCGGGCTCATCTCACCCTGGTCATCTCCGGGGCTCGCCAGCTGGCAGCAGATTCCCACAGGCCTTTGTGAGGGGACATCCTTGTTGGCCTCCACCTGAAATGCACTTCCCCTCGGGCTCCACTAGGTGTCACTTCATGGATGTCCTTAAAGCTTAACGTGTGAAGCGCACTGCCCACCCTGGCAGGACCCCAGTGCACATCGGTGGTCTGGCCGTCCTTCCGAAGAAAAGGGTGAGAAAGGGCACAGCCTACCACTACGCCACCTGGCACCTGATGCCAGTGCTGATGTCCAAAGGGGAGGCCACAGGGTGAGACGTTGCACAAATCAAACCAACAAGTCACAAAGACACAAAAACAAACTAAAAACTTCTGGAAAATCAACAGCGGGTGGCAGCAAAACGGGCAAAGAAAGGGCCAAAATCGACTGAAGAGGCACAAGGGGGAGCAGCAGCAGGCAGCGGGTCTCATGTGACACGAGGAGCATGATGGGAATGCTGACAAGGCATTGGTATCATATAGCGCCTTTCTGTAAGGACTTACAAGCCATTGAGACTGGCATTCTGCACATGGGAGCCGATTCTTGGGGCATTTCTCATCTTACGTGTGGCACTGCCATGAAATGGACGACTCCACTAGACGGCCCTGTTGGTGACGACTTTGAGGGTGAATTTCACACGCGTGAGCCGACGCTCTCTTTATGCCGCACGTCCACCTCTCATTCCGTGACAAAGTCGAGAAGCAGGTTCTGGTGGTCTGCACCGGCCCAAAGGAGCCAAAGGGAGAGAAGCACCGTGGAGACCCCAGGTACCCAGAGCTTCAGCATTGCGCAGGAGTTAATTGAACAGCTCGGCATCTAAAGGGTCAACGGGACCAATGCAGAAGAACAAACGACTGCCAGGGGTGCCATCAAAGCACAAGCACAAAATGGCCGTTTCTATGGGCTTTGGGGTTGAGCCACGGGAGGCGGGGCCCCCTGAAATAACAAGAAGGCCCCAAAACACAATCGGGGTACAAAAAAACAGGACAATAAAAACCCACAAATCCAAAACTCAATGATCTGCTGTGGAGACTCTCTCTCACTGGGGGCGGGGTCTGCAGTGTGACGTCACAGCGGCTCCTCCCACAAAGACCATTTACGGAGACAGGACTCTAAGTGTGAACTGAAAGGAAAAGGAATGTCCAGCCAATCCCACCTTCAGCCCCTCTTATCCTGTGTGGACCACCAGCCTGCTCCTTGAGTGGTCAAAAAGCCATTCAAAAAAAAAGACAACTTAAATGAACGCCGCAAATCAGACAAGCCAGAGAGCGGACCCCCAGCCCTGCTGGCAGAGGAGACCCCAAATGCAGTCACACCGCTTGTGCAGACAGCTAGGGGGCAGCACTGGATGCACCAGGAGGAGTTCTGACCCTCTGATGTCCCGATGGCAGAAGACACCCCAGAATCGGTATGAGGGCACCTCACGGGGACTATGGAGGAACAGGAGAGTCATGTCACCCTGCGGTGGGTTGGCATCTCTTCAGGTCACTTTGTTTTATTCACAGCCATCTATTTTATAGCGCCTTTCATCAAGTGTGGCTCCCGGGTATTTTAAACACAAATAAGAATGGCGCTCAGCGGCTGATCGTCCCAACCAGAAGTGAGGCCATGGGGGGGCGGCCCCTTCCTACCACAGCCTGCCTTTCAACACTTTCATTTGGTGCCATTCACAAAGGGTTGGCATCACTGCCAGAAAATGTCCTCCACCTCACTGAAGCACTTGAAGGATTGAAGGATGGAACCAATGATGAGTGGGGCATCAGTCCTCAACCGGGCACACTCAGCCACACCCGACTGACCTGACCAGCTCTTCTTTGGGATGCCAGCTCATGGAGAAAATGGAGACCCCACCAAACAGACACAAAGTGGGCTGAGATCTGATGCCAGAGTCCTGAGCCCACCCACGTGAGACCAAACGCCAGTGGACCCAAGAGGACGTCTTTGAATGAAGACCTACTGAAAGCTGTCAGTGGCTGCCTGAGTGCCCACGGCCCGGTGCAGTTACAGCCATGTGTGGCGGGCACGTCATTGGCCTAGTAAATGGCACCCCACGGCGGCGGCAGGCATAAATCATCTACACCTGAGTGAGTGTCGTGGCAGTTTATTATGGCTCTCGGCGACTCAGACGGCTAATGGCACCCGTCAGCGACTCTGAACGGCACACGTGTAATGAAGGAGCGTGGCGCTGCCAGGGACACACTGGCTCAGCCACTCTGCCACATGTTAGGTGTGCTCAGAGCCACCAGACACCAAACAGAAAAGGAAAGGCGCTATAAAGGAGGCTCTCTAAAAGAGACAAGCAGCCACACAAGTGAGCAAGTGGGCACAGAGTCTGCCAGTCATTGCTGCCACACATTTGCATTGTGCCCACCAAAACCGAGGACCTCAATGGGTTCACTGGGCGTTCGAGTGCTGAACCCGGGGTTCCTGCCACAGTCCATGCTGCCTGTTCACAGGATCCGCAATGGTTATGCATTTAAGCTCATGCTGAAGCCCACCCGGTCAGATGTCTGCCCTTTGCCCACTGCTGAGGCCCCAACTCGGGCACTTTGAGGATGTGCGGTGTTGAAAGTGAGACGTGCAGCTCCAGTCACAGGGGCCAAAGTCCGACTGTCTGCTTGGTGGTCTCCCTCCAGCCCCCGCTGGAGAGACGCCGATTGGGTGAGGACAGGGCAGCATCGAGGCCACAGGTCTGTGATGTGAAGGCGAAGTGAGCCCCCCTGCTGCCCCCTTTGGTGCCCCCATCCTTTTCTTCTTCTTCTTCATTAGGACATTCAGCTCCTTCCTCGTTTGTTGCTGTCCAGGGTCCTGACTCCTTCCTGTCACCCACCTCTGGATTCTGCCAATCCCCTCTATGCCCCCTCTATGAATCCACACAGGCCTCACAAGCGCAGCGTACCGTTGTGCCCCACACTGCAGGGGGCGCTATATAACCAACTGCCCTCATTACCTCTTTGACTTTCTGTATGCCATCTGCTTGTGGACAGTGACTGGTCCTCTAGGACCCCCAAGACCTCCCAAAGGGTCATTTCTTAAACCCACTTCATGAAGCCTCAGAGTGGCATCAGGAGCCCATCTTAGATGGGCAGTGCCATTCCCATGCAAGTCTTAAGTGATAGTCACAGGTGCAAGTTAAGGTAAGGGGCTTGTGTGCCGGGGTCTCAAAGTGGAATGAAGTGGGTGGTCACTGGAGACACGGTGGTGGGTGCCATCTTGGAGCTTGTGAATCATGCAAGACAAGGAGAGCTGGCACAACACCAAGTGATCTGGGTGTCAGTGGGTGACACAGCCTTGGCACTTGCATGTCTGCCCCACGTTCTGCTTGTAGTTGACAGGATTCAGTTTGGGACGTTCAGCATGTTGTCACTGGGAGTCAAAGAGAACACACCTGAACACCGGGTCAAGCTAAGGCCAATGCTCTGATCAGATGGGCATCATCTGGTTGAAAGGTCTTCATGTACATCTTTAAAGTGGGCACTACAGAAAACCTTCAGGTCTGAAATGGCATCGGGCATTGCAGAGGCCAGCTGGCTGGTGGGGACTTGTGATCTCAAAGAGGGAACTGGCAAGAATGTCGTCACCAGCATTGGGCCGATGGCACAGCAGTCTGGAGCTGCTGGCTTCCCCTCCCTAAGGTGGCGTGGAGCCTTTGAGCTGTAAATGACAAGGCAGAAGTGTGAGACTTGGAAGGAAAGGTGCTATATATATGTGTCACATCTCTACATTCTAATGGAGTGGCACTAGCAGCATCTGTGTGGAGATGGCATGTTCTGTCCATGTTTCACACTCAGTGATGGACTGGCACCCCCTGGCAGGGGCATTGTACCCGCTGCTGCTTGAGTGGGCTCTGGATTCACTCGACTTTACCCAAATGGCCAGCTGTGATGTCACCAGGATGGCCACCTTCCACACAGCCAGGTGTCACTTTGGAGTCGTCTCGAGGTGCTGGCTCCACGTCCCCCTCGCTCCTCTGCTGTGACAAGCCAACCATCCAAATGTTTATTAAAAATGCGAATTAAATTAAATTAAATGACACGTCGTGCTGTCTAAAGATGGAGGACTTGGGGCGCTGCCAGGCGTCTATTAGATGGCTTTGTCTAATTGTGGGATTGCCCTTGACGGAGACAAAGCGGGCATCAGTGGGAGTGAGTGGTCCGACGCAGACACACACAGTCCCACTCATAAGAAGCAGCAGGTCATTTAGGGGTCCGACTCCGCCGTCTGTCTGGAGACCCCCCACGACTGAGGGTGCTGGCCTCATATAGGTGGGTGGGCGCTCGGGTGGTCCTGAACTGGATTAGGCAGGTCACTGTGTCACAGGATGACTGTCACATCTTGTCACTAACTGCCTTTATCTCTCCCAGCTCGTACTTGATTTTGCATAACTCCACCCAATGTCCTCAGGGCGGGGCTGCATATTTGGGGCGGAGCTGGATTAGGCGGCAGCCAGGTGTCCTTGAATCGGACAGCCAGCCGCCGTCCCGTCATCAGGGGGCGCCACTGCTGGCCTGTCCTCAGACCTCCTGCTCATTGGCTGCAAGGCCTTGAGAGCTGAAGGGTCCTTCAGTTTAAAGGTCAGCACAACGAGGCGGTGGTCTCAGGTCCTTGTCTCCCACCTGCATTCAGACTTCAGCAGCACAGGTTGATTTTGCCAGTTTCCGCGTGGAGTCTGCATGTTCTGCCCATGCCATGTGGGTGTCTGCCAGGGGTCTTGTGGAGGACCCTGATTCCTGCCTTGCACCCCTGCTGTGAGGTGAGGTCCACCTATTGGATTAGGGGGGCTCTGCTGTGTTCAGTGTTCCTGGCTCACCAGCAGGGGGTGCTCTTCGTGTGGTTCCCCCCGAGACTGCTCACTGTGACTGAGCATTCTGCTTCTGCAGTACCCTCTCCAGGCCTAAAAGGGGCGCCACATGCCAGCGTTTCCCAGATATCTCAGGGGCATCTCCAGATGAGCCCACCCGTCGTGCCCCCCTTTGTCGGTCCCCTCATTACAAAGCGCGCGATTTGCCAGCACGCTTTGAACCGACAGCCGTTGACAAATTCGTCCTCCTTAATGACGAGTTGCGCTGCGAGGGATGAAAGCCACCGGCTTGTCACTGTTAGAGCACTTAACGGGCCTCTCGAGTGACGTGACGGTGGGTGGCAGCAGAAAACTCAGAGACGTGCCGGAGAGGAGAGGCTGGGGGGCTCAGGAGATGCCACCTGCTGCCCACCCGAGCAGAAAAGCCTGGCAAGGCTGGAAACAGGTGCACCAATTAAAGGCTAGAGATGGTGCAAGGCGCTATATGCTGTGTAGCAAAGTCTCATAATCTGCTTGGACCCCTGTGACTTGACAGAGGACCCCAACCTCAGAAATGAGAATAGCTTCTGGATCCATTCAATGAATGTCTTTGTGGCACTTTACCAGGGCATGGGCTCTCAGACATGGTGGGCACCTGCTGGGCACAACCTTAAAGCCAGCTGGCTCAGTGAGAAAAGGTGGCCAAGCAGGACAGAGGTGACCTCAAAGGAGCCTGACAGGAGCTCAGGGACGAGCAGAAGTGACGTGACATCCATGTGATCAGCCTCGCCCGTCCTCCTTGTTGGCATCACGAATTCCATTTGGCGTTGGGTGCCTAATTTTAAACTCGGACCCTCCATTCGGCCACCTGTTCACTGGTTACTTGACCTCCTCGGTGCTCAGTGGGGCTGCTCTGGTTTTGAATGGATGCCCACCTCGGGATCAGCTGAGACTGGACATTCTGGATTGAACTGGTGCTGAAACAAAGCATGCTGGGAAGACCAAAGGCTGAAGTAAGAGGGGTGAGGAGGGTAGGGGCGCCCCCTATAGGTGAGGCTGAAATAGTGCAGTCAACTCATGGGCAGCCTCCAAAGGAGCCGTGGGGCACACAGTAGTGCCCCCCGCAGGCAGGGGGTCTCTAGGGAGTGTTTAGACCATCAGACTGAAACAGCGCAAACATAAAAGACCAGAAATTAAAGAAGCGCAACAGAGTGGACCTGTGTGCCCCCCCACAGGCAGCCCTGCATATCTCAACTGGCACTCATGGGCCTCTTGGACTGAAGCAGTTCATTACGAGAACACAGTGGGGGGCACAATAAAGACGAAAATTGATGAAGAGCGACAGAGTGGACCTGTGCGCCCCCTGCAGGTGGCCTTGCATTGTCTTATAAAGGAGGCCTCACTGCCAACGCTGAGCAGACAATTTCAACTCAAATGGTGCCCAGGGTTGGCACTGTGAGAACACCAATCAGACCAAAGGTTCAGGGTGCAAGGAGGACAAGTGCACCCCTGTAGCAGAGTCACACCTCAATGTCAGCAGGGTTTGGGCATTTCAGAGTAAAATGGTGCCAGTCAGACAGTATGTTGGGATCCATGTGGAGTGATTAGCAGAGGGGCACCTGCTGGTGGGCTTGCGTGGTATTAAAAGGGGGTCTCTAAATGATGGCAGATTGGACATTTTCAGGAGGTAACAAATGAGACTTTACATTTAAAGAGGGGGTCCAGGAGGAGAGGTGTGCCCTCAGTAGATAAATGGAGGGTGGGCAAGGCCAAGCCAGGCCAGGTTGGAACGCATTCACTGGCACAGCATTGCATTGCTGCACCCACCGAGAGTGGATACTTTGGGTGGAAATGCTACCAGCAGAAGACCTCCCATAATGTCTGGGGACCCCGGAGAGCAGAAGAAGGGGGCAGGTGAGGCTGGAGGTTGGGGGCAGTGGCTGACTTTCGTGCGTTTGCCGCTGGACCCTCGTCCTCCCTCCCTCCCTCCGTTGCCGCTGTGCCCTCTGTAGGTGTCCATCATCTCTTCTCATTTTCTTGGCACTGCTCAGATGGTCTAAAAATAACCCAATTGTTTTCTGCGACTTTTCAAAATGGCACATTTTGCACGTGAATGCATTTCAAAGCTTCTGTACCCGCTGGCTGTGCCCTTTCTACGTGAACAGCACTTGGCCGCTGGCCGGGCACCTCAACACACTAAAAACACGAGCATAAGACGTCCTACAGAAGAGGTGGGCTGTCAGACCCCCTCAGAGAGTCTACTGACTGATTATTTGGACCCGGGCATGGTAACAAGGGGGTGGGCTGTGCCCACGCATACTGTGCTGCCAGTGTTGGACAGTTTAACGGCGCTTTGATCGTTCAGCTCTTGAACAAAACTAATGTGCTCACCGGCGCTGAAGATGACAATTTCATGGAAATCGTCCGTGAGTGACTGGAAACGAAATGTCTGGGCTTAACAATGAAAGAAGAAAACGATTTATACAATTACGAGAGACGGGCAAGTGGGCACTCAGCAAACCGCATGAGCGTGTAACAAAGAAACAAAAGCAGGGAGACAATCGGCAGGGTGGGTAATGACGCAGACTCGCAATGCGCAAGAAAGTCAAGAAATAAAACGCACGTCCACCTCTTGGGCCAATGGGGGCAGAGGACAGGACTGGGGAGGGGCATGAGCCCACCCTTTTACAGACTCTCCAGGGCTAACGGGCACAAAACAACGAACGGTGGACCACACGTCAGGCTAGCTGGACACCATCTGACAGAAGTGACGCGTGTAGAGATCTGCAGGGCACCATCTACTGACACGACAGGGAACTGCACGCAGCGCAGAATACGTCTGAGTCGGGGTCCCACATGTGGGCAAAGCAAGTGGGCATAAAACTGGTTTAAACACAGAAAGCAAAAATGTACGGGGAGCAGAGCTGCCTCAGACATGAGGTGCTGTTAAAAGTGGCATCCAGCAGGGGGCAGTGCTGGGCTGGCCGCGCTCTTCAATGTACAGAAGTGGTCTTATAAGAATATAAAGAACAGGCTGATGATGACACCAATCAGGTGAAGCCACTCAAACACCAATCACAGAGCGACCTGCATGTGACAAGGGACGGGCAGATAAGTGGCAGGTGGCACTTAATGTAAGTAAATGTAAATTCTTACAAAAAGGCAGGAAAACCGTGAGACTCGCATACACAACGGCAGCTCTGGAACCTCCACCCGATGAGGAGGAGATGGGCGTCGTCGGGGACCCCCTACATCCAGGGGCTCAAAGGATGTTAGGTGATATAGTGCACCCCCACCCCCCAGATCAATGGCGGCCTCACATGGTGCACTTTTGGTCTCCACGTTACCCAAAAGAGAAAGACGGAGAAGTGCCAGCGAAAACAGAGGCGAGCAGCTGGGCAGGTTCAGCACCATGGAGAGCAACCACAAGGTGAAGAACAAGGCTGAGATCAGCACCATGAAGAGCAACAGACTTGGGGGGCTTGGTCACAGCGGCCGCAGAGCAAACCCAAACTAGAGGACCACAGAGGGCCAGCAAGGGGGACAAACTGGGGAGAAGACTGGCGCCCCCTGTAGGTGAGGCAGCCAGGCCATCGACGACTGGACCTATTGAGCAGTCACTGACCCTTCTGTGGCCTGCATTTCAATTTTCACACTCCTTTACCCCCCCCCCCGTCAAACCCCCCATTTTCATTTTAATCACATGCAGACTGAGGGGTGACAGCACTGAAAAGCTCAAAATGATGGAGGAGGTTTGGACGGCGGGTCCCAGTCGTTACCTTCTTAAACAAGAACATGGGGACACAGAAGGAGACCAAGGCAAAGCCTGCTCAGATGTTAGGTGGCCTTTCTTCACACAGGTGCCCAGATGGACTGGCTGAGCATGTGGTGGACAACAGGACTTTAGAGACACCGAAAACTCAACTTGGGGTCATTTGGGAGAAAAGAGGAGGTGACTCGGATTGGGGACACCCAGATGGGCTGGAGGGGCCGTTCTTGTCCAAAATGTTCTACTAGCGTTGGTTTTTTAGGATCTGAGGGGTGCAGGACATAAACCCTCAGTGAATCACAGGGTTTGAGGTTCAGCCAACGTAGGACACATCCGCACCACACCTGGCAGAAGGAACAAACACAACGAGATGTCCAGTGCCATCAGAGACCCACCACTGTGGTGTGGCCCCTCGCTTTTCTCCTGGTGACATTCCAGGTTGGAGTTCCCCGATTAATTGGATGGCATTTGCTCTTCACAGTCCCACTGATGCCCCGCCCATGACTGGTAGTCTCACCCCTTTTCGTGTTGCTGACGCCAGTTTTCCTGCCAGCAGAGATTCACTTTCACAGATTCATTGGTGGTCTGCTGCTGTGGGCTGATAGGCTTGGTGGGCTTTGGGTTCCACATGGTGGCCCAGGGCATGTGGGCTTCTGTCTTCATTTCTTGGTCCTTTTTGTCATCTTCACCACTCCCTCATTGGTTCTCTTGTCACATTTTTTGTAATGACCTGAGCTAAACGACGATCATCTTTTCATTCTGCGGAGACCCCCCTAGCCCAGACCCTGCGACGTCGCGGCCTTGGACATGTGACACTTGAAAATCACCGGCACTAAGAGAGGACATCTCTACGTGGGGCGCGGCCAGCGCTTGTTGTGTGTGCAGGTGGGACATCAGCCGGTGAGAGCCAGGGGGTCCAGTCCTGAGAGGTTAAGAAGGGGTCTTCAACATCACAGGTGTGTGTGGCCACTGGACCAGCTGGAATTGTAATAATAGATATTTGGGGGGGGCTGGTGATTGTCAAACCCACACACCCCCAAACACACACACAATGTCGTTGGGCGTCCCCATGTCCGTCCAGGGCAATGACAGGTGGAGGACAAGAGGGGGCTTTGGGGCTCTCTGTGTGTGGTGGGCTTGGCTCCTTAAAAACAAAAGAAGAGGGAGCAGCTCGACCCGGGAGAGGCAGCCTGTTGACGGCGGTGCAGCGGGGAGCGTCATTGGGGTCTTTGCCTTAAAGAGCTCAGAAACAGGGCTGGGGGTCCAAGTGGCAGTCCCCTTTCCGCAAGTCCCACCACACGAACAGAAGCTACCATCTCATCTTCAACCGAGCCACATGGTGAGCCGAGGAAGCGGTCCGCCACCTCAGCGCCCACACCGAGCGCTCGTCCACATTTTGTCGAGTCGACAGCCCCGAGATCAGCGCGGCCCACCAAGCCGACAGATGACAAACTGGGACCCTCGGAGGAATGGCGTGTCAAGAAAAGGCGTCATGCGATCGAATTACCGTCCGTATGGAGAGCGTCTGCGTGGGCTGCGCGGCGAGCTATTCTGAGGAAGAAGACGGCGGAGAGAGCAGGCGGGGGGGCGACGATACGAGACGTGACAGAGGGGGTCCGGCAGTAGAATGGCGAGCAAGGAATGGTGGGCGGCATGCAAATCAGGCGGCTGGGGGGGGGAGTTAGGGTTACAAAGAAAAAGGTGACAGCGGCGATGTGGTCGAGTGGGACAACAGACGAGAAATGACATCAAGCTTCATGGAGGGTGGTCTGTCTGTAGATCTGTATAGCGCCTTTCATCTATCTATCTATCTATCTATCTATCTATCTATCTATCTATCTATCTATCTATCTATCTATCTATCTATCTATCTATCTATCTGTTGCGGTTGCACCTTTGCACCGCGTGACTGTGTGACCCTCAGCAAGTCGCCTCACCTGCCGGACCCCCAGAGGTCAAATGTCGTACGTCACCTTGGATTGAGGTGTCAGCCGCAATCTCAGTTTGCAGATAAGCAGCAGGCCGTTGTCCCCACAGGTCACCACACAAATGACTGAGAGGTGAACACCACAATCGGCTCCACAGGTGGACAGAGTAAAAGGCACTATATAATACTTTGATAGATGTTGATCCATGACAGACAGGTGTGAAAGGCACTACATATTTTTGATGGACAGGTTGGCGTGCCACTGATTCTTCACAACGCCACAAGACTGATTCTGTGAAAGTGCCAATGACGGTGCCCACTGTAATGTGCTGCCATTTGTTTTCTGAGGTAGCCTTCAGGCGCAGACACTCGGCAGGACTGAGCGTGTGTTTAATTTTATTCATTTATTTAATCTTTGAGTACGCAGATGGTGAAGACCAGTAAGTGGGCACTTTCAAAGTGGGCGGCACTGGTGCCAGTGCAGGGCAGGTGTGTTTTTTCGAGAATTGTCGAGTATCACCCTCAGATTTAAGCCGCCCTGAGCTGACAGTGTGACAGAAGAACACGCCAAGGGCTCGGCAGGTGACAGTGTGAATGACAACATAATGTCCCCGCTGCATCACTGAATGGCTTCAGCTCAGGCGGGCCGTCACATGAAGGTAACATTTTTCCAATAGCGAGTGACCCGTGACACGCCAGCCTCTGATACAAATAAATCTCCTTGGAATGTTGCAGCCAATCACGGAGCGACTGAGACTCTCCTGAAATCTGTGGCTCCATGACGACGAGGTGACACCGTGGGGACAATAAGAGGCAAGAGTATTAAAAATAAAGTAAGAGAAGCCCCTTGTGAGCTGCCCAGCACAGGACCACCTGTCCTCTTGCGGAGTTGGCCAGCGCAATCATAGATCAGGGAGCTGAGGGTGGCCAGTGGACGTCAGGGTCAGGTGACCACAGAGAGCCATTGTGTCATCGGTGCAGAGACCCCTGGGTCTGAAATCATCAAGCATCTGACTAGGGTCACGAGAGGAAGGGGGCCACACCTCAGAATGGTGACACTTTTTAGTTCTTTGAATCAATTGCTAAGGCTTCACCCCAAAGAATAGCCATCATCATCATCATCATCATCATCATCATCATCATCAAAGTAGCAGGAGGAGGAGGAAGAGGAGCAAGAGGAGGAGGCATAATGACCCGGGGCTGTTGTCACTTCACATTATCGTCATGTCACTCCTGTAGTAGGCACAGATCACCCTTAATGTAGGCGGGGCATGATGGATGATTGACAGTGTGATGTCACACAGGTATGCTGGGCTCTGCAACCTGGAGATCTGACGTCATTTCTGACTTGTAATGACACTACCTGTCCATAGGGGTCACTGTGTGCACCTCAGACGTTTTACTTGAAGTGTCCTGGGAGTCGAGCTGCAGTACCCGGCAGTCACATGACACAGCAGCCCACTCACTGATGCCTTTCTCACATGACACTGGGGAGGGGGGGGTGTTGGGGGAGAGGTGAAAGGATGACAGCGAGTGGGCGGGTCCTGTGCTGGGCGCATCACCTGCTGGGTGTGTCTTGTGGCACAGAGGGCTGCAGCCACGCCCTCCTCACGGTGTAAATCACGTGACATAATCCTGCAATCTGATTGGCTGTTTAGCAGGGCTCCTGACTCATTGGATCCTCCTCTGATCACCTGCTGTCAGGCTGAAAGGTGCTTCTGGGTGGACACTGTGGACCCCTCACCTGCTCAAGCCGTCCACGTTCTGTACATCAGCTCCTCAGCTGCGATTTGTGTACGGCAGACGGCAGCGTGTCATTATAGCGCCCTTCATGGTCTCTGTTGGCTCTGTACTGGCGTCTCATCTGTTTGTCTGTTTGCCTTTCTCTCAAATTTATAACACCTTCCTTATTTATCTCTTTATTATATATTGCCCTTGACATGTACTGTATCTACTGCACAGTTTAATTATATAGCGCCTTTCATATCTATCTATCTATCTATCTATCTATCTATCTATCTATCTGTCTCCTTTCTGATCTGTCCATCAATATCACTCTATTACAGTATATAGCGCCTTTATTATTCCTCTTTATTGTATAGCGCCTTTTTTGATCTGTTTCTGTCACATTGTGCCTATTGTGCAGAACCTTTCCTGTCTGTCTATATTTGTATTATTTAGCGCCTTTCCCATCTCTCTTCCTGTCCTTGTGCCCGGCTGTGACCCACAGACAGTCATTGATGAAAGAGTCAGCCATCATGGGGACACTTTGGCTGTCGTCCTGCCGTCGCCCCCTATGCCACAGGTTATGCCCACTCCTCTCCTCTCCTCTTTTCTTTGCCACTTTCTGTTTGATTTTGATTTTTTAATCCATTTTGTCCTGATTGGGGTCCCCGGGGGGTGGTGGAGCCTATCCCAGCTGGCCCAGGGCGTAGGGCAGGAACAAACCCTGGACAGGGTGCCAGACACACACCCACTCCTCACACACCAACGGGCCAAGTTAGTGTCACCTGTTCACATGTCTTTGGATGGTGGTAGGAAACCCACACAGACACGGGGAGAACATGCAAACCCCCACACAGGGAGGACTGGGTGGTCTCCGCTGCACAGAGCGCCGTTATTTCCCTCCACCTTCCCAGTCAGCAGCGCCGGTCATCGGGTGGGGAGGTGGGGGGGGGGGGGTTTGTGGGGGGCTCCTTATCTGGACGTGCAGCCGGGTCGCGGGGCGCTATATGTTTCCCGCCAGGTACACACGTCATTAAAGAATGAGCGGGTCAGCGGTTGGGCTCTCGGCCGAAGAAAGAGAAAGAGGGCGGCCGGGCGCGGGGCTCGTCGGTGTCGCAGGCCCGGATGGCACTGCGCTCAAAGAAGAGTCGCATCAGTGACATTTATTTCCAGAAATCTAGTCAAAGGACATCAAAAGCAAACGGGAATAATGACGAACGGCGTCACTTCGGATCTGCGCGCAAAAAAACAACCCGTGACAACGCGTGACAAGGACAGGATGAACAGTAGGGTGAGTAAAGTGACGGGAGGGGGATTGAAGCACGCCCAAAACCGAAGAAGAAGAAGAAGAAGAAGAAGAAGAAGAAGAAATCAAATAATAGCATCTGCTAAATGCCAACACGCGCGGACTGCTAATGAGTCCCAAACTCCTCGACTTGGCCGTTGCCGCGCAACCAATGAAGAGCGCCAGCGAGAGGAGCGAATTAAAAAAAAACAAAAATCTATAAAGGGCTTAGCAGGGACAGGGACAGGGACAACAAGACGGGGACACGCGAACAGAACAGCAAGAGGAATCACGAGCGGACAGACCCTCGAAACCGCCCGCGTGTCCCGCGCTCGACTCCGCTGACGTCAGCCCGTCGCTGAGCCCGAGACATTTTATAACGAGGAAAGAAATGAAAGAATCGGAGCAGGCAGACCCAAGAAACAAAAAAAAAACGGAGATTCTCCCGCCCGCGTGCTGCACTGGGGCCAGAAACACAAACCCCCCCTGGCGCGACTGCCATTTAGCGCCTTTCTTTGTCACTCTCTCTCTCGGTGTTTGTCACTCTCTCGGTCTTTGTCACTCTGCCTATTGGATCGTTCATCCCTCATATCTACTTATCCATTAACCATATCGCGCCTTTTCTGCCCCTTCTTTCAGTCTATTATATGGCGCCTTTCACATCCCTGCTCCTTTCTCCTGCAGTGGACTGTCGGACTTTCTCCAAGCCCCATACACCAGACACTAGCCCCCCCAAACCCCCCCACACACACACACACTCACACACCATTCAATCAAAGTCTCAATATCTCGACTTCCTTCGATAGCGACTTTCCCAGAGGGTCTCCGCCCACCACAAGCACACAGGCGGTCCGGGGGGCTCCCCCTTCGTGCGTTGGCATGTCATGGCACGGCTCTTCATTTGCAGTCTCCTCTCAGCTCTTCTTCTCCCTCCACGCCCTAAACTCATCTGCTAAAGCCTCATGGATTTGTCCTTTCACACAGGCTGCCAGCTTTGCCACTCAGAATGCCAGGGCCAGTCTGATGCCCCCTCCCATGTGTTCTGTTTCACTGTCAGGTCTTTGTCAGTCCTTGTGAGCGGTGAATGCCCATAGGACTCCTTCTTGCTCCTTGGCACCCTGTGATTCTGAATAATGATGGGTAGCTGGGCACAGATGGCACCCGTGTGTGTGTGTGTGTGTGTGTGTGAGAGCACATGCAAGAAAGACTGTCACCTGTCGCATGGCTGCACTCGGGTCCTAATCTGGATCCTGAGTTGGTCTGTCATGTGGTGGGTGCGGCAGAGTGGGCTCCTAATGTTTCTCTCCCTCTGCATCAGACACCAAGGACCCCATAACAGCCTTGGTATAGTAGAGGGCATTGTGGTGAGGGATGGCAAGTGCCACATGATGAGTGTCCTGCACAAGTAGGAAGTTGATGAGACGCAGGGTGGTGATGACCGCCATACACTTGTAATGCCCCTCTAAGGTGGCACATCTGTCCACTCTTCCTCAGTACTGGGGGCAGTAGGTGACAAGTGCAAGGCCAGGTCAGGTTCTAAAGGGGGCACCACTGTACATACATATTGTGCCCAAATCTGTGAAAGGGACACAGAAAGTGACCCTTTCTGGGGACGCAGTGGGCTGCCTGGATTTACAAAGTGATTGATTTTTTATTTGATATATTTTTGTGGAGGTGCAGGTGAATGCCCACTTTTTCATGTTGGCTCCATTTCTTCATTTTAGACACTGCCAGGTGAAGTGGCCCACTCAGACGGGCAGATGGCCAGTATTGGTAGCTCACTTTTATATATAGCGCCTTTCCATCATGAACTGCACACCAAGGTGCTTTACAATTCCACCATTCCTGTGTCTTAAAGTTGGCATTGTGAGTGAGTCCTGAATAGACTGGCATCACACCTTGTCACATGGCGTCACAAGGACAGCCACCAGGCTCTGCTGGTCCATTTATAGACAGGGCAGGCTCAGGGGACAAATGGGGGCGCCCCCTGCTGTCATTATGTCGTGGTGACCCCACTTTACCCAGCCACTTCACTGCCTTTGACTCTCAGCTGACAGTGACGGCGGGCACAGTGGGCACTATACTGTATGTGCACGTCACCAAGTCTCAGGTGGCATTTGTAGGCATTTTGTCGACATGACAGCGGCTCTTTAATTATGTTCACTTCGTCTCCTCGCTTTTCAGGATTTACTCAACTCTCAGAAATCAAATGAGCAGCGCTTGGCGTGCTGCTGCAGGGGCCTGGGCACCGCTGGCAGGATTATTGATGGGGCCCGGACAAACTTGCTCTCGCTTCTCCAGTTCTCTGCCTGCCTGGCACACTGAGAGAAGAGAAACTGGCAAATGAAGAAAAGTGCTGCTCCAGGAACGAGTTAGCAAACCCGCTGCTGCTGCCATGGCACTTTAAATATGCCAGGCCAGCAACTAATGAGGACATGGCAGGTGCCACGCATATCCATCTAGCACCCCACATCTTCATAATTGGAACCGCGCTTAGAAGAACATTGGGCTCAGACTGGTGAGTGTGGCACACATGGACTGGGCTCACTGGTCTTAAGGGGCAGGAAAGTCGCTATAATTCAGGAAGTAGGCTGAGCTGAACCTGGAGCACCAGGCTGAGCCAAGGTGGGCATTCAGTAGTGGGAGAGGAAGGATAGGAAAGGAACTACATGGGGGGCAGATGTATGTGAAAGATAGATAGATGGATATGTGAAAGGCGCTACATAACAGACATGAGTGGTCCTGCACTGTGTGCTGTTTAAGCTCCTCCCCCTGGCCCTGTCACTCACTGGTCAATCAGCCAATCAATCACAGTCCCTCCCTGCCTGTGCCCACCAATGAACTGATTGACCCGCTCTTGAGTGCCACTGACCAGGCCGTCCTGTGACATCCTCTGCATTCAGTGCCATCACGAGGCTCATGTGAAGGGCATCAATCAATCAGTCAGTCAATCAACCAATCAGGACTGAGCTGACTTAATGAGGCCTCTTAACCACTGAAGGAGTCGACGCCAGCCATGAAGCTCACGTGGGCAGCTCGGCCTGCTGGCACAGCTATCAAGTGACGCGCACACACACACACACACACACACACACACACACGTGGCTTACATTAAGGCGCTATAAAGGCCTAGCAGCTCTGGCGTCTGCCCACGCATGTCAGCAGTGTGCCAGTCGATTTCCTGAGCGTGCGCCCGTCTGTTGCTTGGTGACACACTTGAGAGTCACCTGAACCAAAGACTAATTACGACCTTCTAATCTGCTCCTTTACTGAATGTTAAAGAGGCAAATCAATGACATTGGCGGCCGCCGACTTTTCTTAATTAACTCTTCCTTCACGATTGGTCACGCCAGCTGAGCCTCCTTCACTTCACGTGGCTTCTGTGCATTCTCTGAGTGGCACAGAGGTGCCCTTGGGTAGCATCGCATGCGTCGGGGCCCATTGGCGTCTCTCAAGACTGATGTGCAGAGCCATTGCACCCTTGTCATTTGGGCCTCTGGTGGATTCATTCTTAATTAAAGTGGCACAGTGGGCAGTGCCGCTGCCCCACATGTCCGGTTGTCTGGTCTGTTTTCCACCTTGGTGGGCTTTGCATGTTCTCCCTGTGTCCTCTGAAGGTTTCTTTCAGGTCCTCCACCCTTTCCCTGAATGGTGCTGATTTTGTTAATTGGAAGATCTAAACTGTGTGAAGGGGGCACTCCAGTGGGCTTCAGCTCCCACCTACTGCCAGGACAACACTGATTTGGACAGAGAGGGTCTGATGATGGCAGTCCCGGGTTCAAATCTCGGACTCTTCCCGCTCTGATCAGGTTTCCTTCCAACATTCCAAGGTTATGTGGGTCAGGTGACTCTAAACTGTCCCCACATGTCTGAAGTTGCCCTGGGTAGGGCTGGCATGAAGCTTGACCCAGCCTTAGCTCCTATCTTGTGCCCAATGCTGCCAGGCAAGACATGGCCCCCTCCCACCCAATGACTGGACTGAGCCAGTTTGATACCGCATATCATACAGAGCTCACGCCACACGCCCAGACAGGCTCCTCCTCCTGACCCCACCCAGTCCCCTAATTTAAATATGTGCTTAAAACAACAAAATTAAAGAATGCATCTGACTCCCTGCACCCCAGAATGGATGAGTGAGACAAAGGAGGGGGCAACACCAAACAAGCACACCCACCCCCTTGGCACTGCCAGCCAAAGCACAAGCCACATGGGCGGCTGCTCCAGAGAGAGAGAGGGTGGGTTCCACATCTCCTTATATAGTGCCTTTCATACTGTTTGTATACTGGGAGCCCTGGTGGGAGACGTGCCTCTCACGTGGTGCCCATAAGGAGGCACTCATACAGCTCAATAGATCGTCTGCCAGCTCTAGTGAAGGAGCGCCTGCTAGAGGACATCTGAAGCAATCACACCCCTTGATCACAGGGAGCAAAACACACAGCAAGAAATGCACTGTGGCACTGGCACTGAGTGACCAAGACCAAGTCCAGTGAGGTGGCATCTGCACTCGCGTATCACAAGCTCTGTGACACCTTCCATCACCTCCCTCTCTCTCTCTCTGCCAGGCTCCTTGCCAGTTGGTGCCCATCTTTGGTAATCTCTCATGTCCTACAGCCACCAGACCACAATGCCTCCTGACCTGTTGGCATCAGAAATCGGTTCTGTGCCACTTTCCCTCCACCACCTAGAGTTCTGAGAGAACAGTGCCAGCTGGCACTTTGATGGCCACATGTGGCGTTGCCCTTAGACTAGTGTCTCATAATTTGGGGGTCACAGCTCTGCTGCCCATGCAGGTTGTCGGTCCCAGTGGCACCTGATTACCTACACTGCCCTCTAGATCAGGCTTATCTTTAATCATCTGGGTATGGACAAGTGCAAAAGCTGCTTCAGCGGGCACCAGGAGAAGCAAAACCCAAAGAGACCAAAGAGACAAAATGCCATCTGTCAGAGTTAACAGGTGAAGTGCACCACAGGGATTTGGGGGCAAGCCTTGGCATGCGGAATAAGGAGTTTTCCAGTGCCACCCATGCCCAGTGTCTCTTTAGACCATAAAGACGTGGGGTTGGCATTGATCTACTCCCACCAGAGTGAGTGTGTCCCTGACCAGGGCTGTTGTTGGGGGCACTGTGATTGACTGGCATCCCACCCAGGGCTGATTCCAGCATTATGCTGCCAGGGTAGACCCTGCTGTGCTGGGTGAAGCGGGTGGAAGGGGGAATTTAAAGGGAGGCCACCTTAGAGGGTCTTCTGCTCTGGCATGACTGGCACCCCATACCAGCCAGGAGAATGGAGGCCTATGTGCCAGTGGCTCAGACCTGCGTGCCCCGAAGGCTGATGTGACGTGCTGTGAACACTGGGGGCTGTCGGGGGGCCACTGGCCTGTCCTTACATGACGTCATTCCTTTAGGTCTGCAGACACATGCTGACGGTACGGAGAGCAGGTGGTCCCTGTCACCCTCTCAGTCACCCGCAGGCACAGCGTGGCGAGTGGCGGCTTATCAAGCGGACTGGCGGCTCCTCAGAGTGGATTAGCGGCACTTAAGCCCCCGACCGCGATCTTGTCTGACGCCCCCCCCCCACAATCAGGTCATTAGCAGATCGTATCGGTGACCCTCCTGCTTTAGTGGGAAGCCGAGGCGGACCACCGTGAGCGTCCGCTGCGCTCAGCCTGATTGCTTCGTTTCTGTTTCGAGCCCCTTAGCTGAGTTCAGGTCAGAGTGCGTGAACGAAAGGGCGAAAACGGGGGATTTGGAGGTCCCAGGCACACCCCACTGTCCCCAAGAGTGTCACCGCAGGGTGACTGCCAGCCAGCTCCGCGTCTGCAGGCCCGACACCCCTAGTGACTCATTCAAAGTGCCGGCGACTCTCCGAGAGCGTGTGGCACAGAACGCTGTCTCCCCCCTTGAACCGCCGACCAAGGCTGGCATTGCGAGTAACGAACAACGAAAAGCAAATGCCCACAGCCAGGCGGGTTCAGATTCACAACGTGTCACAGAAAGCGACTCAAGTGACCTTAAACACCAAATGTCATGCTGGCCGCTGCACTGGACATGCAGACCGACACGAGTCAAAGACCCCCAGCGAGGAAAGACTGGGGCAGAAAACCCCAACTGCTAGGGCTGGGTGGGCTCAGAACGGGGGGGGGGAACAGAAATGGGCAGTGGAGGGGGGAATATAGCGCCTTTCACATTCATCTCTATGCCTTCCAAGTCGAGTTGGTGTTGTGCAGACCCTCAGCTCGAGTACCTGGTGAAGTCTCAGTGGTCCCCATATGAAATGACACCACGTGGTCCACAGGGGGCACTCTCTCGTTATTCTCGCCCCCATCCTTCATGACACGTGACAGCACACAAATCAAAGAGTCACTTTAATTAAATTTGGTTGCAGCCATTTGGGGGCACTTGGACCCCCCCCCCCCCAGCAGCGTCCTTCAGTATGGTGACAGCCCAGCATTGCTTGCCATTTTCAAACTGAGTGAAACACGGCCGAGGTGGCGCAGTGGTAAGTGTCCCGGGTTCAAGTTGCTGCCTGCTGTGTTTCTTGTGACTTTTTTCTCTCGGTGCTCCCATTTTCTTTCCTCCTGCCATGTGGTTGATGCGGCCTGGAGGGGCTCTGGCCCCCTGTGTCACTGAATGGCATTGAGGAGGCCCTGGTAGCATTGGCACAGTGCAGGACCGGAGTAGGACAGCAGCAGGTCAAAGGAGGACTGGGAATGGCAGCTTTGGTCACCACAGTTAACCCAGCAGGGGGCACTAGACCCTCCAAACTTAGGAAGGGCCCTAAGGGGGTCATCAGCTGGAGCAGAAACACCAAAGCTGGCACATACCTGGATGGCTGGAGTAAGGATCACCACCAGGGGGCGGTAGACAATGTCGAGGGGTGAGACACCCCAGAAGTGCCAGGTCAATGACTGGGCTTGGGGTGGCAAAAGCATACTGTGTCAGAGTCCCCCCCCCCATAGGGGGCACCAGGTGGGGGGTGGTGATGGGGGTAACCTGCTCATTTAGGTCAGGGCTGGAGCCTCACATGTGCCTACTGGGAGATCCCTGGAAGTGGTCTGCTGGGTCACCCAAGCCCAGCCACAGGCAAGTGGTCATCAGGACTAGGGCTCAATAGGCCAGGGTGCCAAGTGTGCCCACACCTCGACTTGAGGTGACTCTGACTACCATGTCTCCAACCTCCACACATTTTCTTGGTCACTTGCTAGTTTACCCGTTGGCACCACCTGACTGCCATTTGCCAACACCCTTCCTTCATGGTGGCTCAGTGTGCCTCTTTTAGGCTGAGCCCACCCTGGGACTCCAGTTCTCGTTTTGTCCATTGGGTGCCCACCCCCAGCGGCCTGGGCTGAAATCATCAAGCAGACCTCGCTGGATGCCAAGGCTGGCATGAGACCCCAGCAGAGCGCGATCACGAGCCCAGGACAGGCGGCAAAGACATGCGCCTCTTTAACGTCTCGTCAGCACTGCCTGCTGCCCTCCACCATAAGAATGGAAATTAAAGGAACGGACCACCCGAGGTGGCGTGCAGCACTCGATTCTATTTTGGAAGCCATAAAATCGTAGCCACGTCTCCCGAGCCCAAATCCTCCGCCATTAAGCCGTCCACACAATCGCTCTGCCGACGTTTCCAGGCTTTAAGGCGCCTGCTGACTCCGACTTTCATTCCTGCCCAGGGGTCCGAAATCTCCGAGCCGCAGTGCACATTTAATCTAAAGGGGCTCTGGGGGGGAGCTGATAGGAAAGAAGGGGAGAGGAGGGGAGGGGAGGTCGGCCCCCTCAATAATTACATGCTTGGAAAATAAAGGGGGAGCCACACCCCCAACCAATGAGACCACCACAAGACTGGCACTATATAATTAACAGTCAGGTGGCGCTATATTACAGTCAGGTGGCATTAAGGCGCTTAGCTTCTTAAGTAAGTGAGACCTCGGCAGGTGCCAGTGGACGTCCAAGCAGCTCTCATATTGGCACACAAACCCAAGCTGCCTCTTTCTTTTCAATTAAATGCCAAGATGCCCATTCTCGCCCACTTTGTGGAAAAAGGCAGCAGAAAAATGAAAAGAAAGCTGATGGTGGGGAAACACCTACTCAATTCTGTGGCAGATGCCCATGAGTTCAGTGCCATATAGTGCCTTTCTTGGTGAGGACCGCCTGGATTTAGCAGGAGGCAGGAGTGACACACCACAGGCAGCCCCAGTTTAATGTGCCCAGTCGGCATGACAGCACAGAGAGAACTTGAGAAGGAGCCACAGAAGGTCCCCAAGAGGTCCTAGGTAAGAGTCTGATGCCCACACACATGGTGTTGTCACTTGCCGGTGACACATTGGCCATGATTTGTTCAATAACAAGTTGAGACTGCAGCACGGTGGCCGCTCGGAATGACACCTGCCTGATGCCCTCCTGTGGGGGTCCCAGCAGAGCTGGAGCTGTCCAGACCTGGGGGTCCAAGAGCTGTGGTCAGCATGAGGGGAGCAGAGGGATCAAGGCCACATCAGACACACTAGAGGGGGACTCAGTTCCAGACATGGTGGACCTACGATGACAGCACAAGACCAGTCAAGGCAGACAGGCGGACTCAGCAGCCCAACGCCAATCGGTTTCAGTGATTTCAGTAGATGAGCTGCCGGCACTAACTCTACCAGGCTGGCACTCGGCCCTGAGGGCCCCTCGAGGATGGAGCTACCTGAGCCCCTCTGGATGCCCTCCAAGTGGTGAGAGTGACTGGCCATCTTCACTTCACGTCTTGTGGCAGTTTGCATTTGCTCACCTCCAGCTCCAAGCGGGACGATGGCGGAAAGGTGGGCCTGGTACCATGCCAGTGTACAACAAGCCACTTTGCCATCCCCTGAATGACTCCAAGTGTGCTGGCATTTGCCAGGATCCTCACACATCGGGTACCTGAGGGGCATCAACATCTCAATCATGGCTGCTCACATCAGATCAAAAGCAGAGAACTTCGCTCATCCAAGAGATGCCACCCATCACCCTCCACTCAGCCCACAGGGGGACACAAATGGGCACCCTGACCCCTCCATCATAGTTCTGAAAGGTCCACCACCAGTGGCACACAACTACCCTCCCAGTGTCAAGCCAGTGTATGGGATGTGGAAGTGAACCCGCCTGGAAACTGAACGCGGACCCCTTGAGCTGTGAGCCACTGGAGGGGGGGGGGGCATCACTTAAATGCCCAATTGCTTGGGCCTGAACTGGCAGCCTCAGGCTAAAGGTAGGACAAGAATGTCATGGCTGGGATGCCAGTTCAACAGCGGGCACACACACACACTGGCTCTGAGATCTGAACCCCTTGAGCTGTGAGGCAGCAGTCTGCCCACTGAGCCACTGGGTGCCCCCAATAACAAGTCTTTCATTTGTTTAAGGTCCTACGTGTTATTAAGTGGGTATACAGGTGGTGGGGGGGGTCTTTCCTGGTAGCGTGGGGTGAAAAGAAGGAAAAAAAATCAGAGCTGGGATGCCAGTTCATCAGAGGGCACACTCACAGAAATCCCAGGTGGCACAGTAAGTTAGAGTGCTGGGACTTGAACCCGGACCCCTGGATGGCAGCACTGACCGCTGGATCTATATAGCGTCTTTCACACAACACAGGTGACTGTAGATGGATGATCACATGCGCCTGGTGGGGGCGCCACACAAATCACATGGTGTATCTCAGCGAGCCCAGAGAAGATGGCGTCTGCCAGTGCTGCCCAGCGGTCCTGCCATCTAGCAGTTCATCTCACTGGCACAGCAGCAGATTGGTAGGTACGCCTCCTCTCATCTCACACTGACCTCAGGGGTCTCGTCCCACCTTCATGGCATTCAAGATTTCATTTCTAACAACAAGACACCTGGGAGATGCCACTGAAGTCCGATCTGCCGCCAAGGGGGCTTCTGCAGGGCGCCATGAGGAGACCCCTTGACGCTGGTGGAGTTTCTCGTGTCATCTCTGATCCTGCCTTGACGTGAGCTTTGTCTGGACCTTTCAGTCATAACAGGTCTGTGAAAGGCGCTATAAATCACTGGCTGAGATAATGAAGAGCAGGGCAATGAATCACAACCTGCCTGCCTGCATGGACTGCCAGTTCCTGCCCGGGCACACCTTGGCACACCTCCACATCGGGCCAGTTTAGAGCCACCAGTGAACATCACCTGTATGCCCCTAGGATGTGAGAGGCACCTGAGGGGAACATCCACACATGTAGGGAGAACAAGCAAAGCCCACCCAGAAAGCAACTAGGCCGGGACCCCGGAGCTGTGAGGCGTCAGTCCACCATCATATGCCAAGCTGGCCAGACTGGTCACTGAGGCATTGTTTGTGCCCGAATCCTATGAAAGGCGCTATACACTCTCAGCCCAGACTTGTGAATGGCGCAGTGAAGCCCACTTTGTAAAGCTGCTGAAGAAGGACCCCAACGTGGACTGACTGCCATTTGGAAAGGCGCTATATGGTGTTAGAGACGTACTGTGATTGGCCCGGTAAGTTGGTATTTTGAAATACCACTGGACCGTCCTGAAAGGCGCTCTATAGTACCAATCTGGACTGGAAGACTTGCAAGCCCCTGAAATTAAGTTGGACTGACGGCCAACATCCGGCCAAGAATCCTTTGTGAGTCAACTGGTCATCGTTTATATAGCGCCTTCCATAGCAGGCTGGCAACTTTTCACACTTGGTATGAATCATGCCAGGCTATCTCAGCTTGAGAGTGGCAGTGCCCAGGGCATCACAGTTTGATTGGACAGATGGCCTGCATGGTGGACAAAAACAAAAAGAGGCTGGCAGTGGGCTGCGCCAAGGGAGTTGTGAGGGGGCGGGGCTTGTCTAAATCCGTCAGTGCCAGTCATGAGTTGTCCCCTCACGCTGCCTTGGATGGTCTGCAATATCTCTCAGTTGACCCCTGTGGCTGTAGTGCAGACACAGACCCCAATGAGACCCCAGAATAGCTGGCACTGGGTGAGCGTTGCCAACATGTTTAACCCGGGCTCAGCCTGGTCACAGACGTCCAGTCCAAGACTTCACGGCGCAGACAGCCAGCTTGACGTCCTCATTACGGTCAGCAGAAACTTCAGAAAAACGAGTGGAGACGAGAGAATTTCGAGAATATGAAGGTGGACTGGAAATCAATGTGGCGGTGAGCGAAAGGTCATCTGGACCGCTGCATGGCAGTCACGTCCACCACAGCAGCCTGATGCCTGGCACAGACCGGGAATGATGGGGAGGGGGCTCGACCGGCGGCTTTCCACCTGGTGACCACATCTGGCCATCTTGCAGGAGGCCCCATCATGCCGGACCCCCGAATGATGCCCCCATATAGCTCTGCTCTGCTTGGATTCTCATTTTAGTGCTCACTTTGTTTATTTTCAGGCCAAGGTGTGAGGCCCATAAAGCGCCTCCTGGTGGCACACCTTGGTAAAAGCTGGGCATGACATTCAGGGAGCTGCTTAATCAATTCAAGGCACTATGAGATAAAAATGGACTGCCCCTTAGAGACTGGGGGGGGGCAGTCACAGAGGGTCCACAAAGACAATACCAGCCACTACCTGTAGGAGGCGCTCCATCACTGTGTGGGCACTGGAAGGCTCAAGGTCAGAGCAGGGGTGCCCCCCCACTGGCTCATTATGTCACTTCACACTGTAAAATGTGTGAAAACCACCTTGGCATGGTGCAGGGGGGTCCCAGTAGAAAGGCGCTATATAAGCTCATTGAATCACTTGCCAGTGCCCATGTGAGGCATGACATCACATGACACAGATGGATGTGCAGTACCCATGACATCCAATCACTTCAGCAATGTATTACAATAAATGCCACCCTGGTGCCCACTTCTGTCCCGTGACACCACACACTTCACAAACAGGCCTCGAGTGGGGAGCTCAGAAACTTTCATTGTCACTTTATGGTGGTCAGTGTGTGGACAAGGCCGGGTCCCCATTTACAGAAATTAGTGTCCACCATCAAGGAGCAGCCTGTTGTACTTGAATCAGCGTCCAGCCAGGACTTGATGTGCCCACAGATGGTGACCGTGTCAACAGGGCAGAAGAAAATGAAATAAAAAGAGGAGCACTGGGGACATACAGACAAGGGGACACTGACTGGACACTGGCAGATCTTAGGAAATGTCCAGCTGGTCAATCAAGGCGGGGGGGGTCATTTATTATTGTAGGAAGTCCAGCAGAGTGACCTCTGCCCACTGTTATGGCTCACTGACTCTCACACTCATCATCAGTGCCAGCTGGACATGCCAGACTGACCGGGTCATTCAGTCCCTGACAGGCCTAAAAGGACAGCATCAAAAATAAAGACATGGTGGAGCGCCCCCTGCTGTCAGCCCCCATTCAGTGACACAATCTCTCCCACTGCTGCCCCCTGGTGGACTCAAGTGCGATCGTTTTTAAGACCAGCGTCCACTGGGGAGTACAAAGAGAACTCGAGCGGTCAGCCGCCTGTGACTGATGCCAAACATCAAGAAAGTCGATGAAACAAGAAGCGGCGCCAGCCACGTTAAATGACTCGAGTTCCACTGCGCCGTCTTCATTGAGATCAAGACTGGCAGATAATCGGGCCGAGGAAATTGAAAGTGATAGCCATCTGGAGTGACCTCGTCCACCTCATCTACCAAGAATGGACACCCAGATGTTATCAGCTAGCAGAATGAAAGGAACGTGACAGCAAGAGGCCCTTGATGCCAGTCTGACTGTAAGTGCCAGGTGAAAGGCAGGGGGCAAGTCAGCCGAGGGAGGGGGGCATCTTCAACTGGACACACACACACACACACACAAAATAAATCAGATAGCCATTTGAAATGTCAGCCACTTCAGAACACATGTGAAACTAAAGCATAAAGAATACGGCAGACCCCCGGCCACCATAGAGATGTCATCAGCCAATGGCAAGACCACTGAAAGGCGCTATAAAACCATTAGAGACGAGGGATACAATGGGAATACCTGTAGAAAAAAACCACATGGAAAGTCCAGCCACCGGGCCACCACCACCTCATTTGAGTCTCCTTCCAGTGGTCTTCAGCAATCAACACATGGCAAAGAAAAGCTGCCATCATACTGGCAAACATCGAGGCAGCTGGGCTGGGGGTCTAAGTGCCCTCAAATGGCTGGACACGTCCAGCAGTGGCCAACAAAAGGGGACACATGGTAACTAAAGCAACCTTTGATGGCACAAAACCTGTGACATCCAGAACACCTGAGCAGGACTGAGTGCCCCCTGAGGACCAGGTGGAATATGAGACATCGAGCTGAGGGTCCGCACAGACAAACGCGACCATCGGGGCAGAGCAGCTGACTCAGGAGGTGCTAAGTAGTAACTAGAAAGACTGAGAGGTGACAGGCGCTTCATGAGACGATGACTCGTTGATGCCACAGATTCTTGCATTCGTTTGCTTTATTTTATTTTTTTAATCGAGTTTGATCTCTGAGTCGCATTCAGACGATGACAGCACCACTAAACAATGAACGGAGGAGGACAGATGACAAGGACATGCCCGACGCATAGCAGGGGACCCGGGGCATGAGGCCTGAAACTCAAAAAGTCCTGCTAACGAGAAGAACCTGGGAGTCACAGTGCACTGGTAATGGAATGCTGACAAGTCGGGGGCAACTCACCAGGGGGGCCTCAACCCGCAGTGCCCCGTGTTACCAAAAATCGACACAACAGCACCAGAGAAAGTCCAGAGGAGCGCAGCTGAGGAGCTGAAGAGGTGACCTGAGGGAAGGCGAACTGGATGGTAGGTTATATAGCGTCTCTCAGGTGTGTGGATTAAGTACGCTCCAAAGCAGACTAGTGAGACTCACATGGGGTGTCCCATGTCCAGCTTTGGGTCTTCATGTTACCAAAACAACACAACAGCACCAGAGGAAGTCCAGAGGAGCGCAGCTGAGGAGCGAAGGCTGAAGGAGCTGAAGGAGTTAAACAAAGGTGACCTGGCTGAGGAGTACAGAAGAGGCTATATAGCGCCCCCTATGTGTACTTCATCTAAATAACACAACAGTGAGGCCTCACCTGGAGGTCCCTAGAAAGGTTTGGGTCTCCACAGTCCAAAAAGGAAGAGCGGAGAGGTGGGGGGCTGAGATCAGCACCATGGAGAGCAGCGAGGAGGAGGAGGAGGAGGAGGAGGAGGTGAGCCTTCGCAGTTTAATGAAATCGAGATGAAGCATTAAAATTATGAAGGAACCCCATCAGGATGGCACCTAGTGGGTTATTATTTCTGGAGAAGAATGCCACCCACCCTGTGACTTCAAAGTGCAGTCCTGACACTTTGAAGGGTTGTTTTCACTTTCATCTAAACCAGCAAAGATCTGGGGGCCTAGAAGACCAAAAAGGGGGCCAAACGTCCAAGCCAAGGGTCCCACACATTAACTGACTGCAGTGATCCTCGCCAAGCTCCACAACTGGATGTTCAGCACTGTGTGCCACCGTCGCTTACAGGTGACCCCAGGACAGGGAACTGGCAATGGGGTTAGCAACTCTACACTACATGACTTCAGTTGTACAAAAGGCCACCATGTGGTGACACAAATACAAAAGTGACCACATCAAACTGTACAATTAATAAAAGCATGGCTGGCATCTCTGGGCATGCAGGCTGGCAGCTGAGCCTTTGACACTAAGGCCTGCAATGTGACATCTTCACCACTGGGGGGCCACACCGCCTGTTTTTTTATTACATGGCATTGTCTGATAAAGTGCCAAAGCCACCTGTGACCCCCTCTGCTGATTTGGAGCCCCTTTGATTGGACTTTTCTGTCATTTTCTTTCTCGGTTGCACTCTGGGCATGATGTCCCTAAGATGTCCTTGTCATTCTTTTTCTTTGGAGTCTTCTCCTTGCTCTCATTTCCACCTCCTCCTTCATTCCACTGATGCTCACCTGTCCTAATGGTGGGTCTCCCCCTCTGAAAGGCCACCTCAGGTCAGATGTATGACAACAAAACACGTGAAGCTGGACCAGAATGGGCACAGTGGCATTAAAGTGACTGGCACAGCAGTTAAAACATCTTCATCATAATGGGCACCCTTCAGTCCTCCCAGCTTCCATTGACCTCATCCCTCATAATTAAGAAAGAGTGATCATTACTTGGCACTCAAGCGAAGGGCAGACGGCGGGTACTTTCAGATATGTCACACTTCGTGCCATCGTGTGTAAACAGCTTGAGAGAGCAAATAAACAATTAAATGCAAGTCCGAGTGATTAGAGCACGAAAGAGAATGACCCGTGAAGGAAAGAGGAGGTGGCACAGAGGAGAGCAGGCAGGACAGCATGACCCACGGCCCAGATTGGAATCCAGACAAAGGTGGAGGTAGTGGCAAAGTGGGCACGACGACCTCCATCAGTGTGCAGTTGGCGTGTTCACCCCGTCTCCCTCATCGTGTTCTCCTGCTCTTCTGGTTCACCTCCACAGCCCAAAGACATCCAGATGAGTCGGAGTGCCCTCTGCTGGGGGGGGGGCCACAATGACATTGAACTGGAGAACCGCCCTCAGCTTTGGGGATGGGGCCACTATGAGGTTGAGCTGGAGGATGCCCCTTGGTCATGGGGGGGTGGGGCCACAATGACATTAGGCTGTAGGACCGCCCTCAGCTTTGGAGGTGGGGCCACAATTGCATTGAGCAGGAGGACCGTCTTCAGTATCAGGGGGTGGGGCCACAATGACATTAGGCTGTAGGACCGCCCTCAGCTTTGGGGGTGGGGCCACCTTGATGTTGAGTTGTAGGACCGCCCTCTTGTAATTTACTCCGGGCGGAGGCTCAGATCCTTCAGAGCACCGCTGTGAGTTGGTGTCGTGACTGAGGGTTGCTGGACTTTTGTTTTGTCTCTTTAGGCCTTTGAATATTTTTTTTTACGTCATTTGTGTTTCTTTTGTCTTCGTTACATTTTTTGAATTCACTTTGAAAGGTTACATAACTAATCATCTTTTTCTTTTTTTTCCTGAAGACCAGGGGTTTACGGTAACCCTCTCCTTTAGTTCGATGCGTTTGTCATTTCTTGAACTTTTCACACCTTTGCCCCATTTTGGGCCATCAGCCTGCCTCTTGAGTTTGGGGCCCGGCTTCTGTTTTTCAGGCCTGCACCTTTTCCTGCGGATCACAAGAGACTCCATGATGCCACTCTAATCCCCTTTGAATAAAAGGGAGGACTCTGCCAGCAGGGCGCTACATAAGCTGTGCTCTCAGAGGTGGCACTGTGGATGACATCACACTCAGCACTGGCCTGGAGGACAAATGGCATGTGTGAATAGAAAGTGTGCCACCTAGTGGCTGAGGTGGTTCACGTCCTCCCTGCCCATTAACGGCTCATGCCAAGCCTAAGCTCTCCTGGTTTAAATCATTCAGACATGCTACTTGGGCACCTGGCACAGGCACACACAATAGGATCTCCACTACCATCTCTCCTACCCAAAGATCATTAGGTGATCCTGTCCACCTGGCTGAGCCCCCCACTGCCCACAGGTACTCCCTGCCCAGGTGATTCTGGTGGATTCTGGTCAGGGCTGGCACAAGGTGAATGATCTGAAGTGGTCCTTGCCTTTCTCCGATATTTAATACCCACCCAGTGACCCCCTTCTTATTTGTTCTCGATTCCACTTCATGTCACCTTTGCTTTGGACTCGTCGTCTCCACCATGAAGTTGGCACTCAGCACTTTATGAGCTTCTTATCAGCGCAGCTGACCCAAGGAGCTCTGCCACCTGCAGCAATTTTAGAGCACCGATTTCTAGGCTGCAGGGTGGTCCTCTGTCCAGTCTCAGATATGGAGCACTTGGTGGTAGTGCCAGCATGATGGTCATCATACTGAGATGTGTCCTGTAAATTGGGCAGTTGGCACTTTACCAGTCAATGGGATTAAATGCCAAGTCTGGTAAAGGGCAAACCAAGCATATTTGACCCAAAGAGCACCCTGTGCCAACCTGAGGCTCACTTGTCTGTATTGTGGGTGAGGTGTCCAAGCATAGGGAGAGCCAAATGATGTTAATGGGTCTTATGGGCATGCAGGTGGGTACAAGTCAGAAGTTAGACCTGAATCATGTGACAATGTTCACCCATCATTACAGCATGGAGCCCGATGGAGATCAGTAACACTATGAAGACCTGCCAATCCATCATCTGACACTTTAGGCCCGTTATGGAGTCCTGGCATGCACTTGGCACACTTTACAGCTCAATCCCTGTGTAGGGTGCCAGTCAGTAACAGGACCCAGTCAGAGATGCCCGTCCCCTCATCCACACATCTTTGGGATGCCCAGTCACTGCAGAAACTCAGCGAGTGGTAAAGTCTTTGAACATGGCTCCCTGAGGCCACATGGCATCCACCATACCCGCTGTGCCACCTCCCGTCTCCAGGATGGACTTCACCAGAGAAGGAAAGTCCTTAAAAAGCAGTTAGCAGCCAAAGTGGCAGCGGAGCTGGCGGAGGAGCTTCTTCAATTTCCTGCCGCCGTGCGCTCGGACTAATTTGTTCCTGAAGTGCCGGAAGCTTCTGCAGAATTCTATTTAGTGGGCTGCGGCTCGGCCACCAAATTCATTTGCACCTTTATGTGCGGAACGGATGCGGGGCGCGCTGTCAATTCACTCCGCCATCTTCCTCATTACCGCTAGAAGTGGCGAGCAGCGTGGCGGCGCCTCCGTCGGCTCAAATTTGTGTCATCGTTAGGTGACCCGCTGACAGGCTTGAACCCGTCGTTGGCATGCGTGTCTCGCCAGCCTCAATTACATGGCGACTCCACTCCAGCCTCGCCAAGGGCTCTGGGCTCAGAAACGGATGTGGGTGGTGGGCACCTAAGAATCCCGGGAGCCCTCCGGGCAGCACAAGGCAGGAATGGATGGGACATGACAGCAGCCCCTCGAAAGGCGCTATATACCATATAGACAGAGTGAAAGGAACTATACACAGCAGTAGATGGGCAGACAGATGGACACAGGAGGCACTCTATAATCAAAGATGGCCTGCAGAGCAGTCAGGGCACTGGGCACACTGGGCAAGAAGCAGAAGCCAAAGGGAGTGCCAGGAGGGGAACTGAAGAAGGATGCTCTTCAGGTGATGATGAGTGCCCACTTTTATGTGGCGGGTGGCTCGAGCCCTGCTTTCTCAAGCTGGTATGAGCTGGCACATGGGTACTGAACACTCATCCAGGCTGATGCCACACGCCCGCCCAGCCACTTGTCATCGGTGGGCTCGATATCTGCTGGCCTGCTCTTTGTCTCTTTGTCCTCTAAGGCACAGAGGTGTCATTTCAGCCTTGTCCTCCAGGAGGCTCTTTCTTTACTGAGGCTCTTTTCTTCAGGGTCTCAGTCTGCAATGGGTGGTCCGCACTGTTTCTGAGCTTATGCATTGTAATCTCAACATCACCCTACCATGCCTGACCAGTTGGTACCGTCCTTTGTCATTTTTGTCAACCACTTACTGTGGTCCAGACTCTCCTCCACCCCCCACTGAGTCCCATCTTGTCTCAGACTTGGAAACCCACCGCATGTTATTTGACTGAATTCGGAGCTACGGCTGGCATCTGACTGGCATCTGCTCTGTCAATGTGACCACCAAATCAAAGCACCTGAACAGTGAGGCATTGGGGTCTTATAATACTGTGGGTGGCCAGTTGGAGATTTCTGGACCCCCACTTGATGTTCCCCTTGAATTCTGTCGGTTCCTGTGTTGTCTCAATATGGACCGTTAGATGGCGGGGGTCTCTTTAAACCCACCCGGGTCCTCGTGAGTGTGCCACGTGTGGTCAGTCTAGTTTAGTCTGAGCCTGAAAGGCGCTATACAGAGAACTGAACTACGAGAGCCGCGGCCCAACGCGCAGACGAGGGTCAGCTGACACGTCCAGAAGACGAGCCCACAGCCCACCAATCAGAGCCCAAGAACAGCTGACAAAACGAAACCCGAGAGGAGGGCCAAAGCGGGGCCACCACACTGGTGCCATGAACAGTATACCAGGCAGGGGGCGGGGCCAGGGCTGAGCGTCACGAGGCCCCGCCCACTAGCACGAGACAAAGCAACTCAAACTGAACAAGAAAGGCGAGCAGAAAAAAGAGAAAGTACACAAAAGGTGACAAAAAGGGACAAATGACAAGGAAAGTCATCAAAGTGACAAAACGAGAGGACAAGACAAGAGGAAGAGGCAGCTATGCCAAAATAAGACCCCCAAAGTTCTCAGCCACCCACTGAAGCCACACCCTACTGAAGAGGACACACCCCTAGCAACCAGATGTCACCTCATAGCAACAGTAGCTCAAAATAAAGACACAAAATGGCGTCACAATGAAACCATGGAAACAAAACCCAACACCACACTCTGCACAGACACCAAAGGTGAGAAATGCCCACTCAGTCTGATGCCAGCATTAGGCCCCTCCTTCACGATGTCATAGCTTAACTTTAAAGCTGATTGGTTGAAACTGAATGACCGAGGTGGGGGGTGGTGGAGATATCAAGTGGTCGCAAATGTTAGCAGAAGATGACAAAGGACAATCTACAAAGTGACTGTCACAGTGTGCTCAGGTGGGCCTGACGCCCAGGAGGGCTGGCAGTGCCAACTAGCATGACTCTGGCCAAAGGGATGCCAGGATGGGCAGCTTGCGTACATGATGGCTAAATAAACCAATAAACAAATAGAAGAGGAGGCCTCATCTACCACAGTGAAGGCTGGGGGCAAGAAATGTGAACCCCCCCCCCCAAATGTCATCAAGTGGCCAAAAAGAAATGTCAGGAGAGTTGGCAGCAGCTAAGGACCACCCAAGTGACCGCAGCACCAGCCTAAGCATTGAGGTCAGTGGCAGGTGACACCCAGCACAGAACAAGAGGGCAGACCACCAGACAGGATGGTGACCACCTGCCACTGACGTTAGAGTCTCTCGACTAACAGGTCACCACCTGAGTGGTCCGATCATGTCAGTGTGACTCGACATGAAGCCCTGACCCCCACTGTGACCACATGTGGACCCCCACATCACAGCCCCCTGCTCTGCCCACTGGTTGCTAAGGTAACGTCGATATAAAAAGAGAAGCTTTCAACAGACAAAAAAAAAAAAACGACACCTGAGAGCGACGGGCAGATGGCGACGGCGGGTGAAAGTGGGCATCGGCAAAACAGGAGAGGAGCTATGCCCTCAGGCCTCAATACTGAGGAAAGCTGAATGGCATCAAACAAGAGCCATGGCATGGGTTCAATGCCATTGAAGGAGCAGGCACATGGCGGGCTGAGACCACCACACACCGACAAGCAGAATAAACCCAGGGCAGGGGACCACCGGGTCAGGGCAGTCAGTGCCACACACGCTGCCACATGCAGAGTGACCCCCTCGGTCAGCCCAAGCCTTACCTTCATAGATGGCCTTGAAGCCCTGGGCGCTGACGGCGAAGTCCGTGGTGAACCACAGTGCCAGGATGGAGCCCGTGCTGATGATGGGAGGTGGCAGCAGGAATCCGGACAGCCTGGGGGGAGAAGAACAAGGGGGAGGGTTAGCAAGGGGCGTGGCTCCGGGTGGGCAGGGCTACCTGTCTGCCCAATAATAAAGCGGCCCCCCTAGTAACTCCAGTGCTTGCGAGAGGGCAGTGTAGGCACACAGAACATTCTAGAACTCTCATTGGCAGCCGCCTTGCGGCCCTCGTCGTCAAAGCACAAAAGGGCAGCATGCAGTGGTCAGCTGGGGGACCCCTTGACCTTAGTGAAGGAACGTTCTGGGGGTCCGTGAAGTTTTCAGATGTGGACCAGTGGTCCCGCATGCCATCTCCTTCCACGGCCCGTTTCACACCAGCATGTCATCAGCTTCATGCTGTTCCTGTGGGCTCAGAGGCAGCGCCATCTGTGTTCGCTTTCCCCGACTCACCAAAGTGAAGTCCTCTGAAGTGCCCCTAGGTCGGTGCCAGTCCGCCATGCCCTCCTTGGAATCTCTGCACCCAAACACAATTTGCCAGGCTTTTACATGTGGAGACAAAGTCACAGATAAGTGAGCTCAGACCACCCCTCACCTCTCGGTGGTCCTCACACCACAATTGTAGGGTTCACTATGAGCCTCCTGTGGTGCCATCTTGACCCCCGAGTGTCGGTGCCTTACTGACGGAGTCTGCACTGCCAATGCGGATATGCTGTGTGTATAGCGCCCTCATGTGGCCTTCAGCAACATCATCTGTGTAACAGGCCGAGGTGTGCTGGAGGGAGGTCTTGGAAAGACCACTTAAGAGCTCTCTGGTGACGGAGACCCCAAATAACTCCCAGTGGAGGTGCCAGCTAAGAGCTGGAGCTGCTGCCATCTTCATGTGAGCCCCACGCATCACCCGCTGTTCAGTCCCGCCCTGGCACATTTGGCCCCGCCCCAGCACACGTCTCCTCACAGATCTGAGTCGCTGCACCCCATCATCTCGAGGGTCTTCACCTCAGGTGTTGTTCTTCGTTTTTTGTGAATATGATTATAAAATAAAATATAAAATAAAAATGGCAGCATCAGCTGAGCCCCTTCAGAAGACCAGATGCCCCATTTTGATTTCTCCCTGGCATCCACCCTGATGGGGGGCACAAGCCATTTTATAGTGGGCACTGCAGGCTGTGACATCAGAGATCTCCTTTCAGTTGGCACCACGCACAATGAGATGCAATGAAAGAGACGCCTGCTGGCATGAGGAACTGCAAACTCTCTGAAGTGAAGGCATGTGACAAAATAAGAGAACCTGTGATCCAGCAGGGGGCGCCTGCGCTCCTGGAGGGGACACGGCCAGCTCGCTGCCCACTGTCTGTTCAAGTCAAAGTCTGAACAGAACCTACAGCTTACCTGAGTGAGGTGCCATTACAAGTGGCATCCAGTGGGGGGCGCTGCTTGAACTGCTGTTCTTTCCAATATGCAGAACCGATCGGATGAGACTTGAATTAGGAAGCTGCTTGAGTGGAGGGCGGATAATGAAGGACCATGTGAATCATCAAGGAGGAACCTGGGAAGAAGTGGGGGCGAGGACATTTACTGGGAATAACTGTAATGAGAAAAACTGTAGACTGGGAGTAAAAACGAGAGGGGTGAAAGTGAAGTGTGGGAAGGACTGGGGGTGAGGGAGGGGGACTGGTCCCCTCAACACACTGCACACAAACCATTAAGTGTCCTTGAGTGCTCATGAAATAATATGTATTATTATGATTCTGATTATTATTAATGTGGAGTACAAGTGTGTGTGTAAAATGACATAACACTGTAGTGAGGCCCCCACAATGCATATTGTGTGTCCAGTTTTGGTCTCCTTTAAGAAAAACCCCAGCAGCAAGAACAGAGAAGAGCAGACAGTGTGGCACAGGGGTTAAGGCCAATCCCACCACTGCCACTGTGTGACCCTGAGCAAGTCACTTCACCCGCTTGTGCTCCAATTGGGAAAACAAAAGAAATGTGACCGATTGTGTCTCAAACGTCTGGATAAAGGCGTTGGCCAAATAAACGTAAGAGCAGGCAGACTGAGATCAGCACCACGGAGAGCGGCTGGCGTGAGGAGCCGTCGGGCTGATTCAGCACCACGGAGAGCGGCAGAGCAGTTGACGCAAATGGCGCTCAAGAGATGACTGAAGAGTTTCATAGGGTTAGGGTGAGGTTATTATATTATATCATTATTATTATATACAATTGTTATTATATAGCGCCCCCCAGAGTGGAGAGTGCTGACGCTGGAGCCCCTCGACCTGCCAGGGAGGCCTCATCGGTGGTACCGTCCACAGCTGTGGTCCCCATATTATAAAACAAAGAGCAAGGACCAGGGGAGCCACCGAGCTGATTCAGCACCACGGAGAGCAGCTGAGAAGGAGCAGCTGAAGGAGACGATGGGCGACCTGACTGAATGTTTAAAATTAAGGGGGGGTGTTGGGGGGGGCAGTTATTTCAATTCCTTTCCGCAAGAAGAACACGGAGAGACAGATGGACACCTGTGGTAGGTTTCACATGAGAAAGTTTTTCTTTACACAGAAAAGCGCAGATGAATGGAATAAGTGGCCAAATGGTGTGGTGGACAGGAAGACCGTGAGGACCCCCAAACCTGTGTGGTGGGCGACACTAGAGAAGTTCTTCTGGTCCACTCTGCTGTAATGTTCTCCTCTCTCTACTTTTTAGCGTGCCTTGCACTGTTGTCCTGCTGAACGGTTGCTTTTCAAACTGATGGTCCACTACTGTGACATACTATGACCTCGAGACTCTTTCAGACTGGTTGATTGTACATTTAATATGGCAGCACCCAGATACACTGGCAGGATCTGCATTAATGATTGAACAAGGAAGGTGGCTTCAGAGCTTATCTCAGGAGGGCAGGTGGGCACATTTGATTTCTATGGCTGTCCAGATGTCCATAATTGTGACCCCTCATTTTTGACCTCCCAATGACCAACTTCTGAGTCAAGATGGCAGGAGGAAGGCACCACGTGCCCTCACACAAGGCTCACTTGTTAGGGCACCACAATCCGAGTCTGGGCACTGTCCCAATTCAGGGTCATGGTGAGCCAGTGCCTATCCTGGCAACAGTGGGCACAAGAAGTGACGGCAGTCCATCACAGACCCCACTGACACTCACTTGAGCCAATGTGAGCCATCAGCTAATGTAATGCCATGTGTTGGCATGGAGCATCTGAGAAGAACTTCCAGACTGCAGCACTGACCCTGTGCCACCATGCCATCCTAAATAATAACAAGGAGGTGAAGTTCCATCCTGTGATGGATGCCATTTTGGGAGCCACTGCACATCAGACTGGCTTTAATATCATCTACAGATGGAACCCTGTGAAGATGCCAGGAGCCGGGGAGACTCACAGTGAAGGCTGCCATTTGGCATCTTACCACTAGGGGGCAGTGAAGAGACACAGAGGATGACTGCTTCGTCATCATCGTCATCATCGTATTTTTATGGCCGATTACATTTCAAATGGGACAAATTGGGAGCATCCATGGGGAACCTTAATGGAGTCTTTACATGCGTGTCACCTTGACGGATACGTGACATTCTGCCACAGCCTGCCTGAGCCGCTCGCCTGGTGTCACAGCAAGGGTGTCACTGCACCTGCTATTATCTGGGTGGCCTGATCAGCAAATGTCCAGATGTGGTGGACGAGTGTGACCCCAACAGAACAGCCTGGTGACTGGGGCCAGGATGGCACTGCCAGGCGAGGGCTCGTCATAAGTGACTTTCACAACTTGTTGTGTCAGGCAGCCAATTGGCCAGCACTGGCACCTCACAACCCTTGAACCCCAGTGCTGGTCTGGCATTGCCATGTTCTCCTCTGCAGGCACAAGAGACAGCACATCCTGCAGGGCTAGTGAGTCTGGATGCCAGCTGGAGACCCTGGGCACACCATGTGCCACCCTGCACTTCCATGAGAGACCTTCATTGATGGCCGAATAAGCAAACAAATTAATTTGGCAAAAAAAACGAAAAAGACGGGAAGAATCCAATGAGGCAGCGCACAGACATCCTGGAAAACACACACGGGTATTTAGTGGGCACTGGGGCAGGCTGGGGCGTCTCATCTCCATCCTCATTTTCACCCTCAACACCCCCCTCTTCTTCCTCCTTTTCAGCCCCCCACTCAGGTACTTCTCTGCGCGGCGCCTCTTGACATTTCTCTAAAGGTCAGCCTTCCAATCACTGAGGTGGACCTGTCACCGCTGCCCGCAATCAGCATTCTAGACCACCAAAAACGAGGAGAAACAGCTTAGGGGGAGAGCTAATGAGCCCCTCCACGCAGATAAAGCGCCTGAGCGAGTCATTTTAGGGCATCAAGTAGTCTTCAGCTTAATGGACCTCCTGTCACCTGCCACCGCAGTCTAATGACCCACACAGACCACCAGAGAAGGTGCAGGCTTTGGACGCGGCCCTCTTCTCCTAGACGAATAAAAATGCAGAGAGTCCAGTAGATGCCAAAGTCATAATGCCAGTGTCGGCGCCTGCCCACCGCCAAGTCTGCAAGTCAGCAAAAACACATAGAAGATGGCAGGTGCCAGTCAGACACCCCAAAATAGACAACCCTGGTATGAAATCCTCATGGAGGCACAGCTGCAGTCCTGCCCACCCTGTGTCCCTGTCACATCCCAGAGACTGGTGGCTTTCGGGTGTCTCGGCGATGGAGTGGCCTGCTGGTCCTTCAACATCTTCACTCTTTTTATCATTTCACTCTCATCTTCACATCTCCATGGCAACACAGAGCACATGCCAGGGTAGTGCCCAACAGGGGTCAGGGTCCTACAGGGGGTGCTAGTCCATTTTGTGGCATCTCAATCCATCCACCATTTGGCAACTGAACCCTGGACCACCAATGTCACGATGCCAGATGCCAGGCTGTCAGGGGGCGGTGCCTTGAGCGGGTGGGAGGAGGTGTGGCGAGGGGAGGGGCTCACAGGGGCAGGGCCTTCTACCTTTTCTCAGTGGAGGGCTGAGTGAGGGGCATCCTGGGGACTAAAGAGCACTGCGAGTGGGGGGGAGCGGGTGCCAGTCACTGCTTTCTAGTGGTGGGGTGGTGCCAGTGCCCCCGCTCTCCATTCTCCTTCCTGTGTCCTTCTAGCCGAGTTATGGCCACACAATCAGAATTAGCATAAGAGAACAATTGCAGCTGCTGGGCGGTGCGCCTCATTTAATTCACTCACACTGGAGCTGAAGGGCGCAATGACGGTGGCAATAAAATGGCACTGCCTGCTCAGTGCCCTGCGTCACCTGATGAGCCAAGTAATAAAATAAGAATACGAGCTGAGGGGGGCCGACATGGAGACCTCCAAAGCCAAAATGGGGGGCCTGTAGGGGAGTGGGGACAATGCAGAGGCCATTGGGGACTGTGGGACTGAATTGCCAGCATTGAGGTGCCCACACCAAAGTGGGTGAGAAGAGTCCACTGATGCTCATGTGTGGCATAGCGGCTGAGGCTGTGGACTTCCCAACAAGTGATGTCACCTGCCTGTGCTCCAGACAACTGTCACCAAATGAAAAGATGAAGTCCAAACGTGTCTGGTGACGTCCACAGTGACAAGCCCACCAAGGTCGTCATTACAAGTCCATTTACTGATCAAGAAAAGAAAGTCAACGCAATGGACTGACGGACAGTAAAGTGGGCACAGTGTGAAGACCACTCTGAGAACCCTGCACCCAGTGTGCCCCCTGGCAAGGATGATGTCATGGGCATCTGTTGGTGTGATACAACTGCACCCAGTTCATTCTGCCGGACGTGGGCACAGGACACATGTGGCACCTGCAGCTGGTAAAGGAAGCAAATGGAGAAAAACAGAAGCAGGAGAGCAGATGAAGGGGTGTAGATGTGGCACTTCAAAGGGTATCTGAAAGGCTTGCTGTAAAAAGTGGGCAGCCATGGTGACAGCACTAGTGACCACTGTACATGGCCAGAAGCCCCCCCACCTTTGAGATGGAAGTGTGGTGGGCCTGGTGACTACTGAATCCACTAGGTGGCGCAGTGAGGGGATGACAGACTCCTGGTGCTTGACCCCTCATTGATTGGCAACTTGCCAGCCAATCAGCAGCCCAAATGACAAAGCCACGCCTTCCTTGTGGCATGACGGGATTGGCTGCTATATTCCTCGTGCCCCCTGATGAGCGTTTGTCACAAAATGTAAAAGTGCCACTGTCACATTCAAGGCTCTCGCTGATCGTCCTCAATGACGTACTGTGACATTCCGTGGATGGCCTTCGTCCCTCATGCTGGTTCTTGTAGACCACCTTCAGATGAGCGAAGGAGAACTGAAGCTGACAGACGAGGAGGGCTGGAGTTCAGTTAGAGTTTGGGTGACCCCCCCCATTGGTGACCCCTCACCTTCTCAAAGACCACGCAGTCAGGGGAGCAAAATGAAAAGAAACTGCCAGAAGAAGGCATGGAGCCACCTGCCATCGGTCGTCACATCGGCCACCACACACGTCACTCTTGGGCCACCTGAGCCTTCGGGCGGCTAACTTTGTATACAGAAGAATGGCACAGTCCACTCTGGGCACCCCCCACCCCAGGGCACACGCATTCAGATTGCTCAAGCATGTGGCACCAGACACACGACAGACTCTGGCACAACAGACTGCAGAGGGCAGTGAAGAGATGGCACTCTGGACACACAGGACATCTACATCAGAGAAGAGTGAAGGGATGAGGGCAATGCCATCTGATGCCAGCAAAAGAAGGTTCAGCCCGAGCACATATGGGACATGCATGAGCCAAATGACAGCCCATGCCAACGTGGGCTGCATTAGGGTGGCTGGAGGTCCCCGTCCCTTGTCTTTCATTTGTCCATTTTAAGCTGAAGAGTTGTGCCATCAACTGGAACAAATCGACTTCCAAATCTTTGAAAAACATTAGGCTGGCACAGCTGGAAGCACTCTGGCATGTGCATCCAGACTGGGTAGAAAAATGTGCCTTTGGTCAAGCAATAGCGGGATAGGAAAGGCACCATATGAGAGATATATGTGTGTAGGGCAGGCGCCATATGACAGGCCTGGCAGGGCACTGCATACTGCACTGGTTAGAATGGTAAGGCGCTATATGACATGTAGACGGATATGAAACAATAAAGTCACCAAAGTCAAACTGCAGTGGCACCAACCCTCAGAGCAGCCACCAAGTCCCCTGTGTTACGCCACCTGATTACATTTGTCCCTCATTATTTGACCTATTGACCCCCCCACCCCCACCCAGCAAACTTCAGGCAGCAACAATTGGCATGAATGGCTCAGCCAAAGTGGCAGGTGATTGGCATGGACAGTTCAGCCTTGATTAGGGCCACATGAAGGTGCCACAAATCCTGCCGACTACGCCAATGTCTGATCCAGTGAGGCGGGTACAAACTCATTGGGCGGACTGGGCTGGCGGCGACATCATGTTAATCCTCCCCAGCACTGTTTCTAAATGTTTTAGAAAGCACTCGAGATGCCCATCTTCAAGCGAGCTGGCACTCCCACGCAGCGGCACTTTCATCATCAGGCCAAGCCGTGGGTCTGTTAAATATTTACACTGCGATCGATTCCAAATATTTAAATGCAGGCGTTTATCGTACAAGCCGGCGAACGCTGACCCACTTTATCCTGGATAAGCAGCGAGCTCAGAGACGCAGAAAATCGCCTGGCACTGAGACGGCTGCCAAGCGTAGAGGGAGAGCCAGCAGACGTGGAAGGAGGCCTCAGCCGGCTCGGTTAAGACTGACCAGCACCCTGGTCATGTGATGTGGGGGGGCTGTAGATGTCTGCACTCCTCCCACCAGGCAGCTTGGAAAAGCCCGGGACCACCCAAATATTCTTCAGATGCCTGATGCTGGGTGTGTCTGCCAGGCACACCGCTGCCATCTTGAATTCAATTGGAAAGGGGGTCATGTGACCACTCTAACCAGCTTAAGATTTCAAAAGGACTTCAACGGTGACGTCTTCTTCTTGTTCTCGTTATTGCTTGTCATTGTATATTGTGGTGGTAACAGAAATGTCACCTGTAAAATGCCTCTTGGCACTCAGGACATGCATTTGTCACCAAAGGCCATCTCAAAAAATGCAAAAAGACATCAAAGCAAAGTGGACGCTCAAGACCCGCAGCCAATGAAGTGGCATCTACTACGATAAAAGCCTTCAGAAACCCAAGGGACTGTGCCAGGCTGCCAGCCCATCTCTGCCATCCCCTCCTGCTTCTCTGGTGCATTTCAGGCTGCCTTGCACTGGCGCAGCTCTGTCTCCCCACCTGTGTGCGTGAGTCAAACCAGTCCATTGCCCCCACCTCTGGGCTGCACAAACAGCTGACAAGTGACAGTCACAGTACGAGACCCTCAGTGACCTGCACTTCTCCGCGGCTGCGTCATCGTTCGTTTCCACCGTGTCATGAAAGACTTCACAGCGAGACAGCCCACCGATGACATTTCTCTGGCAGGCCTTTTCACCTCACGCCTCTCCAATGAGCCTCTTGAGAAGTCGACCCCCGGGTCTTGACGTCACCTTGTGCCATTTGCACTGAACTGGCCCGATGCGTGCCAGCGCTCAGAAGATGGAGCTCGAGTTTGCCGCCCAACTCTTTGTTCCGCGCGCACTTCTCACCTCAGGTGTGAAGGTGAAAAGCTGAATGGGGCTGCATCTGTAGCCTCGGGGCACAGTGCCACTTCCAGCATGGCACACAAAACCTTCAGGGGCACACAGGTGCAGGTGAAGGAGCTTCACAGTCGATGCCAGCGAGGTGCCAGTGAGGTCAGTCAAAGAACACCTGGGAGCCCCTCAGAGACCATCAGACAAAAGCCTCGGCTCCAGGGTCAGCCTTAACAGCTGGGCAGCAGGGTGGCACGATGGGCCGGGTACTGGGGTGACCTCTGATTCAGTCTGGTGCATTGGCATGGATGCATCTCTGTGTCACCTTGGCCCAAAGAACCTGATTGAAAGCCATAGGGCTTGGCTGGAGTCTAGGGGGTCTCTCTTTACTCGAGCACAACACTTGAACACTGATGGGCATGAAGGCACGATAGATAGATAGATAGATAGATAGATAGATAGATAGATAGATAGATAGATAGATAGATAGATAGATAGATAGATAGATAGATATGAAAGGCACTATATGATAGATAGATAGATAGATAGATAGATAGATAGATAGATAGATAGATAGATAGATAGATAGATAGATAGATAGATAGATAGATAGATAGATAGATAGAGTGAAAGGCACTATATAATACAGAGGTAGGTGAATAAGAATGGCACTATACGATATATGAATGGCACTACATCATAAGTATATAATTCAGATGAGGGTTCAATGACAGGCGCTTTATAGCAGACACCTAAAAACGTAAGACAGGCTGTACAGTATGTGACAGACAGGTGGATGTGAATGGCACTATAAATCCCAGATTGATTAGAGTGACATTTTCACTTTTTTTTTCAGTCTCTCGTTTTTACACCTGTGCTCAGGATGCCCAATGTCCGTTTCCCTGGTGCCATGTCACAGCCCGGGCACTGACCTTCTCCTTTTTTTTTCTTTTTAAAGCGCCTTGTGATTGTGTGTTTTGTGAGACACGCCAAGCAAAATCAGAGTTGATGGATGGGTCAGCTGATTGATTGATTGATTGATTGATCAATGTGCTCAATGCTGTCTAACAAAGGCCCAGATCTTCCAGTGCTGTGCCATGTCTGTCGTCCTTGTCACTGGGGTCCTCATGACACCCCACTAAGCTTAGAACGACTCACAAATCCTCAAAGGAGAAACATCAGAAAGGGGGAGCTTGAGGCCGAAGTGAGGGGTGCACATCACTAGCCCTGCTCCCCTTTGAACTCAACATCTTTAGTTTTGCCCGTCCTGACCCACCCATGTGCCCAGCCCAACGCGCCCTCTTCCTGTCCAGCGCTCACCCCCAGCTCATATTTAGAATTGCAGTGGCCTTTCACTGGCTGTGAGACACCAGGCTAGAGTGCCCCCTAGTGGTTTTTGGTGTCCATGTGCCCCGAGACTGCTGTTGGTCTTCAAGTTGGTTGACCATCTGCTTGCGTTGCCTATGGGCTGGCATGGACCCATTCCCTTGTCTTTTGGGGCAAGGTGCCCTCTAATGGAAAGGAGGTTTGACGGTCAGTGGTCCGCTACATTGGATATGTCCACCCAGGCCAGTGTCCTGCTGGCGCTCAGAGTCATTAGCACACATGTATGGCACAGTGTCCCCTAGTGGCCCCAGGAGTCTGCACTGCCTTTATATCTACTAGTGTGGCTCTGCCAGCCTGGTGGTGACCTCATCCTGGCATTCCCTTCACACCTGATCATCTCAAGAGTTGGGGTCTGCTGAATGTTAGTCTTGTAAGCCACACAACCCCCAACCCCCCCACACACCCCATCCATGCGGCCTGTAGCCCCCAGAGTTGAAGAGATGAGGAGATATGGGGGGCACAAAGAAACAAGTCTGAAAGTCACAAGCAACAACCAAGTTGGGCAAATGGACTGGAGTGGGGGACATGGCGCAGCCATCCATGAAGTTACTAATATGTTTGATGGCACCTTTCAATGAAGTGGGCAAACTGCTGGCTACCCTAATGAATGTGTCAGCTGGTGCCACTTGAGCCCTAAACCCTTCATCAATATGGATTGGGCACTGAGTAGTCAACCTTGATTTGTTTGAACCATCGGACTGTAACTGCAGATACAGATGACCAGGAATGGGGGTGGGCACTCTGGTGCCATCTGTATGATGACGTTTGCCCCCTAGAGTCCTGTTGAAGGACAGAGTCCATGCTGGTTGCCATTGGCACTGTTAGGGTTAATCTGTTTAAAACTCTGACTTGGACAATAAAATAACCCCCCCCCCCCCCCCCCCCAACCCCCATGCCATCCAGACTGGCATTAGGCCTCTCCGCTCTCACTTGTCTGTTTATCACCGCCGTGCCAGGACAGCTGATCATAGACGATAGTGGCAGCCACCGATTATCTGCACACTGAACACGCGGCTTCATGAAAAAGACACCCAGAGATAAGAGAGCTGGCACCTGATGCCAGCCCATCGAGTGGTAAGGCACCCTTGAAATGCAGGGATCAGACCTGCACAGAGGATGGTCCCCATGCCAGCGCATGTCTTTAGCTTGGCAGAGGAAGACCCCAGGAATACCCAAGCTAGAGCGCCACCCCCAGGCACTTTGAAGACCCACTTCGTGAGGCTGGGCACAAGGCAGCAGCTATAAAGCACAAAAGGAGGGGGGCACAAATGAAGGGCTGGGCTCTGTCTCCAATGGCACCCCAGTGGACTAGGGGTCAGCCTGGAGGCCCCACCTGTGTGTCTGTGGGATGGCCAACATGACCCACCTGGACACAGGAAGAACACGCAGACTCCATGCTGACCACGTCCACCGCAGGAATTAAACCTGAGACGCTGGAAACACAAGACTGCCATGCTGTGTGCCAGGAACTTGCAGAATGCCAGGCACGGTCTAGGGTACCACTCTCATGAAGAAGAAAGTGAGTCCATTAATAAAAGAAAGACTGAAGATGGTGCCAACATCCTCCACTGGGCACTATGACTTATACGGAGTGCTTATTTGTCTATTCTGGAATTACTGGGCATAGCCTTTAAAAATTAGCAAACCCTTGGCATTTGAACAAATCGAATGATGCCGTAGGTGCCAAGAAGGAACAGCAGACCCTTGCACATATGTCATTATGTTTGGGCACATCATCTGACACTCCCCAGGCATCAATAATGGGGACACTCAGCTTGCCACATGTGCTCACTGTGTATTGAAGAAGCGCCCCTTACTGGAGCTCACTGATACACTTGCAGTAAAGGCACCAGGGCAGCACATGGCATCACCTGGCTCAGGTGGGCATGGGCAGGCATGGAGGAGTGGGAGGCCACAGTGTGCAGGTGCCAGCCTCTGGAAGCTCATGGGTGCCCTTTGCCAGCATTCATCATAGCTCTAAGGCCAGGAGTGGCCCTGGCACCGACTGACTGGATGACTGGCAGGACCTGATTGGTAGCCGTCAGTCAGCTACAGGCATGATGGCTGCTGGAAACTTTAAGTAAAAGTCTGGCCTTCTTGTAAGAGGGTTGGCATCATCCTTTAGTGCCAGGGCAGTGATCTGCAGTCATGTCTTAAGGCACCTTAGCACACATTTCCCATTTGTGAATGAATGGTCCTTAGATATAGCGCCTTACAGAGTTCAGGAGGATGAATGATGCCCACCTTCACCAGACTTGATTTCATATAGCGCCTTTCCTTTGAGGACAGCGTGGCGTGACGCCTTGCAGGGTGTCATGTGCACTTGAGCAGGACGGAGGACGAGTGCCACAGATGTGCCCCCTACATCCTCTAAGAACAAGAATTCCGCCTTTGTTTCTGTCTGCGCGCCCCTCGCTGTACCAACAGATGCCCGTTTGAGCCTCTTTTTCACTTTCAGCTTCATTTGCATTGGCTAATTCATGAAGATTGGCTGGTGGACACAAGTTGCTAGGAGACAAAGTTACTATGGAAGCGGTCGAAAAGCCTGAGTAGCAGATCCCTGGAAAAGAGCAGGGAGAGAAGTCCAAGGTGGCGTGGGTGCACGAGGGGCCCAGACTGACGGACCCCCGATGATTTAGGGCAGCAGCTCACCAAAAGTCTTGATGTAAAGCAACATGATATAGCGCCTTGACCATTTACACACAGCTGCCCCCTCCTTTAATTGATGCCTCAGTCCTGTGCCCTGCCTCTCTTTTAATTTTCCAAGCTGCCTGCTTCTCTGCCCCCTTTGCTTATGTGGCACCTTCCATCTGCCCTCATCACCTCTCCCTCTAGGCTCCTGGTACCCCTCTACTGCCAAGGAGGCTGTGTGGTGGTGCCACCTTCATGCTGACCATTAGCCCAGGACAGCCACTGGGGGCGCCCAGCAGCCAGTCCCTTACCAGCTGCCCAATCACCTAGACCGGCAGTGGCATGTACCACCCATCGGACAGCACCTGGCATCTAAAAACCTCTGAAAGAGGAGACAGAAAGTGGCAGAAGGGTCAGCCATTCCTGGGCAAGGCCTGAAGTCAAAAGAGAATGGTAGCGGGCAGGAAAGACACAACTGGCCACAGCTGCCAGGCTGAAAGAGACTCGTGGGTGACAGTGGACTTGGCATCTGCAACTTTAATGAAGAAGACTGAAGGGCAGAGAGTGAGATGGAGGGAAAGAGCGGGTCGAGAGGGCCTCAGGGGGCAGCACCCTCAACACCCAGAAGGCTCAAGAGGGCAGCCATGGCCAGCAAGGATGCCACCAAACAGCCCCTGGCAGGTGGCACTAGAGAGTCCTATTTTGAGCATCAGTTGATGGCAGGTGGCACCTTAAAACCAGTGATAGATATGAAAGGTGCTATATAATAGATGGAGTGATAGGCATATATAATAGCTGTACCAAGTTCAGTGTCCAGGGGAATTCTCACTGGCACATGCCAATCAACATGCCACACATTTTCTGTCTCCAGTGCCAAAGATTAGTGATGGTTATAAAAGGCGCTATATAACATTTAACAGATCTGAGCTCTGTTACTGATGGCACGGCTGGCTGGCAGCTGCAGTGCCCTCTAGTGACTCAAGTCTCTTACAGGTTTATGGGGTCCTTGCTGAGCCTCGTCGTGGAATTCTGATGTGTGTGATGAGCAACAGGCTAAAGGACCGTAAAGCCACTCAAGTCAGTCTCCACCTATATGGTGCCCCTCACAAGAGTCGGACCCTTGGTAGTGGCCCCTGGCAGACACCTCCAAACACCTGTATGGACCCTGACGTGAGCACCGCCTGGTGGGCAAGTAAAAGATTTTATTTTTGAAGGTTACTGCCACACAGAGTTTAAGGCAGAGGTTCACATCGGGCAGATGGGTGAAAAAGAGGCACAACACAGTGGGCACCAACACGCCATAACTCTCATAATTCAAACCGACAGAAACTCCAGGGGCTGCCAGCAATTAGCCTGCACGGACCCCCAGTTACACACCAAGAGCCAAACGATGACTAAAGTGTGGCCCCCTCAAGCATGCAGCCGCTCGTTAAAGGGCCATTTGTCACCAGACTCTTGTGGTGGTCATTCAGATGGCTCAGTGTGCGGTGGTCTTCACTGCATAAGTGTGAACACTAGGAGGCGTCACATAATGATGAAGATGATGAAATGTGCACAAATCAAAATGGTCCACTGAGAGGACACGCGTGTCAAGACTGCAGACATAAGTGACAGCTGCCATCCCATTGGCATCATCGCTCATGTGGACTGTGCAGGCCTGGCAGAGTCCGAGGGGCTAAGCTGAGGGTCAGCAAAGAGTTCCGAGGGATTCAAGAGATGGTGGCACTCTGGGTGGGGGATTCTGGGGCAGCCATTTGACGATATGGCAGTGGGGAGAATGACATAGGATGGGAGGTGTTGAGGGGGCTCTTACTGAAGTAACAAATGAGATGTCCATCGGTGGTCCACTGCAGTGTCATGAGACCTCGTCGCAGTTTGGACTCAGTCGGTCCTCTGGGGGGTTTCCTGAAATGCATCAGCCAGCCCATGCTGGTGGTGACACTTGGGGACAAGGCCTGCTGGCAATGAGCCCGCTGGTCAGCCAGACAGTCAAGGGGGTGCCGTATGACATTGTGGCACAGCGCCTCACCTCCATTGAGTTCCTGAGGGGACTAATGTCACTGATGGCCAGCGTGTCACTTGAGCGGCACGTTCAGCTCAGCGCCAGTTTGGGGGCTCAGCTCCACAAGTGCCTTCTACAAATCACAGTTTGTGCCCCAAGTAATCCTGTCCTGGTTTGGCTCCTTAATGCACAGTCTCGCCACACCCGCCGCAAGCCCTGGGCACCTGCCCTGGAACAATGCCAAAAGGGAGAAGCCCAGGAACACGGGTTCAAGTCGCTGGATGCATCGTTTGTGTGACCCTGAGTAATCTGAAAGACACGTCGATGCCCAGGGAGAAACTGGGAAATGATGGCACGGGAACTGAGAAGCTGACGAGACTGCACCCCTTCTGAAAGGCGCTATACACAGATAGGGCTGGTAGATGGTGGGCCCCGCCTGACACAACTTGTTTGCTCCATGTGCCAGCCATGCCGCCAGTAACTGCATGTCCCTGGCAGGTTTCCATCCCTTAATCCATTCCGTTTCATCAGACAACGCTCTCTCCCGATGCCCGCTGAGCAGTGGCGGCAGAGCAGCTGGCACAGCCCTGGCAGATGTTTCTTGTCAATAGCAGCACCAAGCTGAGGACCGGAATCTCGTCAGCGGGTGAAGATGGATTTGCCTTTAGATTCCTTTGCCAATTGCGCACTGCGGTTCAGGTGCCTACTTATGGCATCACCGGTGGCATTGCAGTCTCTTTGGATTTTTCTAATTTTTCTAAGCACACAGTTGTCTCAGTTCTCAGCATTGTCACCAGTTTATTGGCCCCTATACTAATCATATGACGTCACCATTGTGAATGGAAGCCCCCAAGCATGGAGATGCCCACTGGCACTGAGGCAACTGACTGTGACAATACAGGGGGTCTCCCCTGGGGTGCTTGGGCTTCATTTCCTCTAGGGGGCGCACAATTTGACCTTTTGTATTTGTTGTCTGGGGCAGAGTGGCACTGGAAAGAATGGTGGTCCTGTTGTTGGTCAGAGTGTGGGCACTTGAATGTGTCATGGTAACGTCACGCTCACCCCATCATCTATTTATGGGATGCCAAGTCATCGGGTGCCCCTGCAATGGTGCCAGGTTTGAGGGTCCATGTCATAATCGTGCTATTTATAGCACTGCATTCTTCTCTGCTGGCATGTTTGCACCTGAAGTTTTAGCTCTGGGCATTTCTGTGCCAAAGACATGCCAGTCAGATTGACCAACTGACTTCAACTCCCAGCTCTGCGTGAGTGAATGAGACCCTTGACACACTGGCACCCGGTGTGCTCGCTGGGCAGCTAGATGTTTGGCATCAGAACCTCAGGCACAGCAGGCACACACAGCGCCTCACTCAGCTGACTGCTGGGAATGCCTTAATGGCACACAATCTGCCAGGGGGGTTTAATGGCAGAATCAAAATCAAGAGAAGTCCCTCAGGACCAGTGGGGGACATCACTGGTATGCCAGTCCAGCCTGTCCACCTAAGCCATGGTACCCACCTGGCACAGCTGTTGCTATGGTGACTTGTGCACTAAGCTGTAGAGTTGGATTTGTGGACCCTGGGGGTGAAGATCGCCAGTCAGCAGTTCACACTCAGAGTGGTTTCCTTCGTATGGCGCCTTTCCCAGACAGCTTGCCCCAAGATAAACCGGCCTGCTGCACTTGACTGTAGATCATAGCCCACCTGCCAAACACCCCGGGGTACTGGGCACTGTGAACAGCCGGGCAGGGTGCCCAGGCAGCAAAGGCCAATTGGAACACACGAGTGTCCTTAGCAGCTGGGGACTCTGGGACACGTGGTGGCTCAGTGCTTAGGTTCGGCACTTGGTCTGCGTGGGGTCTGCACGTTTGCCCCCCCCCCCCCCCCCCCGCACTGCTCCAGTTTGTTACAAGTGTCCTGTGACCTGATGGGCCATGTGAGCCAGTTGGGACTCGGCTCCGGACCTCCTCCATGGTCCTCGGATTGACTCTAAAAGTGGGAATTGCGAGAAGCACGAGAGCAGGTGATGACCATGACAGAGGCCACTGTCACCCTTCAGGATGGGAAGTGATGGAGGGGCCAATGAATGAAACCTTCTCGTGTCACCGATGTCACTGAGCCAACAAGGATCAGCAGCAGAAGTCATCTGAGTGACAACGGGATTTCAATGGTCACCGATATCTGGAGAAGAGGAGGACAGCGTGGACAAGGACAACTCACATCTCCAAAACGGCACTTCCAGTGTCCTCCTGTGCACCCCCTAATGGTCACTTATTTCTCGGTGTCCTGATGCTCGGGTGACATCGGCCCCTGTTCAGTTGTGCTCCCGTTGAAGAACTTCTCGAAATGTAACAGCTGGGTGGCGCTGCCCTGCCATCGTGATCTTGAACTCTTCATCTGTCCCCTCCTCATCTCCAGCAGCCCCCTCCCGGGTCCTAAATTCTGCTCTGCTCTTCTCGTCTTTTTAGGCCAGACCTTCACACAGGACTCTGCAGGCAGGTGTCACTGTTGGCCACTGGTTTGCTTCACGGCCTCTGCGGCTCTGCGGTGGGCTCTCTCTGGTGCTGCTTCGTCTTTTCTTGGACTGTGGGGACCCAAAGTAGACGCTGCAGCTCAGCCTCACCCAGCGCGGTCTTCACGTTCTTCTCAGATGGTGGGTGCCTAGTGACGAGAGCAGCAGCTGTCACTTCACCAGCCGCCTGCCTGCCTGCCACACGCTGGCTTATATAGCGCCTTTCCCAGTGACAAAGACTTGCTGTGCTTTAATGCCCCTCGGATGAAGGAGCTTTGGAGGTCACCACAGACACAAACGCAGGACCTTTAAGGGATGTGTGACACCCCCAAGGTGCCCCCCCCCAGCTCCACCTCCATTGTGTCCATTGTGTCCATTGAGCTTAGTGGAGAGTAGGAGGGAAGAAGATGAAGAGGAAGATGAGGAGGAGGAGGAGGCAGATGGGAGGAGTCTGGGCGACTCTCCCTGTGCTCCTCCCTCCTTTTCCTACTTTCATTAATGGGACTGTTGGCACGTGAGTGTTCCTGCCATCTCAGCATTGCCCCCACGTAATTGAGCTGCCCTCCTCGATGTCTTCTCACCCTTTCCTGAATGGCGGAGCACAAAGCAGAAAGTCAGACGATGAGAAGCCAACATGGAGTGGCCACGTCTGCTGTCCTCTGAGGGTCTCCTGAAGTGCGGCAGACCCCTTGGCCATCCCGAGCAGCGCTCTGCCAGAAAGGGAAACTTAGACAGAGCAGGGCAGCCCACTGTGGTGCTGGCATCGTCCGCTGATTCCAGGAAGGGAGACACAGCACCGGACATGGCACTCAGCTGATGAGATGTGGGCAGGGAAAGGCAGACATAAGGGGGTCCGGCAGAAGGGGCAGCAGAAAGGTGCTGACTGGGGGCCCATTTAAAGAGGTGTGGATCTTCATAGTGTCTTAAGAGTGAGAGAACTGGCATCAGCAAGACTGGCACTAAACCCTCTGGTGGATGCCAGTCAAATCAGAGGAAAGCAGTAGGACCCCAGCCTGGTGAGCAAGCTCATACGCTATACGGTGCCATTCAGGTATGTATCCCCCACTTTTCATAGAGATCTGTTTATCTATATAGTGCCTTTCATCTCACACCCACCCACCGATCCACACAGATGCACAGGAAAGCCCATGCCAACATGGGCAGTGCCACCTGAGCCAAATTCTCAAAAGACATTTTAAATGGAGGAAGATGCCACCATTGCAAGTGCCCCCTCACTAAAGTAGGCACCCCGATGTGGTCCAGGGTGGCACACAACTTCAAGCTGTAAAGATGCCAGCATCCTTCAGAACCCCATCCCAGACCCACTGGGTCCAGTTCAGGGTCATGGGGGCTGGTGCCAGTCTTGGCATTAATGGGCACTATGTAGCAACTATGCCAGACTAAGGTACCAGCCCAATCCATGGCCCTCCCACTCACATCTTTGGAAGTGTCGAGAAGAACATGCAGAGGGCACTGAGAGAGCTGGACCTGTGAGGTGGCAGCGCCATGCCAGGGACGCTCCAATGTGAGACACTTGGAGGGCCTCTTTGGGGGTGGCATTCTGCACCCCACTCAGCTGGAAATCATCTTTTTGACTTTTCTAGCTGGATGTTTTATTAAAGAGCATTTTCGTGCCAGCCTGATGGAGAGCAGGGGTCTTCAGAAGATGTGGGTCTGTCATCTCCTGTGAGCACATGTGTCCACCCGGAGCTTCGAGGGGCCAATTCATAGCGCAAGATGGAGGACCCGTGCAGATGCCCACTGCCACCCTGCTGAGTTGCCCCCACGCCACTCTCAGTTGGTCTTTGGAGGTCTTCAGACTTGTTAATTTGATAGAAAAGGTGCCTTGGATTGTGTCTGCCACCAGGTGGCGCTCTTGCCCTTCTCCATTATACTTTAATGAGTCCGTCGCGTGCCCCCCACTTCCAGCCCGCTTATGATGTCCTCCTTTGATTCACGTTTTCTCCTTCTTCATGTACCCACAAGATTGGCGTCCACAGTAGGCACCGTCCCCTGTTTCCATGGTGATGCGCTTGTCCAGGCGGTGGGCTCTCATCTGAGTTGGCTATACACGACTTTTCTAGTTTTGCTTTTAGCCCTCCCAGCACCCTAGGGATCTTTTGGAATGCCAGGCATGTGGGCACCAGCCACCATCTTACCTCTGCCCTTTCTCAGTCCCTGTGGTCAGTCATACAAGTACAGAGGGCACCTTGGGGTCTGAGGACATGGCATGTTAATGCTGTCCACTGACGGTGGTCTTCTTGGCTGGGCCAGTTTTGTTGCTCTGGCCATTTTGTCTTCATCTGGTGCCAAACGCTTCAAGATCTTCAAGATGGCCACCATGCCAAGGAGGAGAGCGCAAGGTCAGAGTGTGACTTGAATGGCAGAATGCCTGGCGTGAAGAAGTCTGTGCCATTACAGGACAAATGCCCAAATACAAACCATCGTCATCACCAATGAAAACGTCACCCACTGTCTTGGAATGAGACCGGTGGGCTTCTAGGAGGTCCTCTGGGACATAAACTTACACTAACGGGTCAAAACCTACCAGTGACATCCAGTGGGGGCTCCTCCAGTACCCCCAGACACACAGCAGGCCACTTTGGCCAGTGATGGAGGTGACAAAGTGTACCCAATGTCTCTCAGTGAAGACCCCCACAGGGGGTCTCATTTTAGATCCCAGGTGCAGGTGTGATGTGCCAAAGCTGAGGTCCACTCAGCCAGCTGATGTTTTCCCATCTCTTGCTTGGCCTCCAGGGGGCACCGTCCGGCTGGATGAAGGGCTGAAGTCGTGCCAGCTTATGGCACTTAGGTGGCATTTCATTGCAGACGCGCTGCTTGTGCTCGCCCGGCTTGACGCTCTCTGCGGTAATGCTCTGTTACCATGGCAACGGGATTTGCAAGTGAATAATATTTCTACAAGTTGGCGTGCTGATGCACACAAAAACGTCTAATGAAACCATCGAGAAACGAGGCCGAGGGGATCATCGGGATAATAACGGCGAGCAGCGGGCACACCGGGCCAACGGCCCCAAGTGTATATAGCGCCTTTCTGAAGAGGACCCGCCACAAGGCACCTAAGAGAGCCCAGTGAGGAGGTGAGGTGTGATGGGAAAAGAGAACCCCTGACCGACTGCAGCATTCTACACGTGGACCCCTGCAGCTGACCAGGGGGTGGCCAGTCCTTTGAGTGCAGGAATAGATGTGGCCACCAGCGGGAGCTTGAAGTGGATGATGCCCACAATAGAGATGTGCCCCACGTGCCAGACACGGGTTCAAGCAGTCCGTTTGTCACCCTGGATGTCCTCGGTGTTGTCATGTGTCCGTGTTGAGTGCGCTGTGTGGTCACACCACCTTCATGAAGCCCCTGTTGGATCACCGTAAGGTGACCCTGCTCAGGTGTGGCGTGAAGGACCCTCGTTACCCTCCACAAAGGGGGAACAACAGGTGATGTCACCAGAAGCCAGCACTCAGTTTAGAGGAGGTTACAGACGCCACATCACTGGACCCCCAGCCGTCCTACTCCTGTCACAGCCGTTGTCACCCAAGCACAGAGAAACAAGTTCATCACAGAGAGCTAACGTTAGGGGGGACCCCAGGGGACAGCATATGGTGGGCTCACTTCCTGCGTACATTGCACATGATCTTTGTGTGCCATCATCGCATGCACTTTGGGTTGTTGTCATGCATTTCTATTTTACAAAGGGGTACTAGCTGGCACTGCCCAGGCTGTGGGCGCTGAATTTGGAATGCGACTCAGGCGGTGGTCTGCTAGTACGTCGTATTTACACGATGTGTTGGCTACAGCGCCTCGTATATCGGATGTCCTTCGTCTCCGTCGTCTCTCATGTCGTGACGCCCGCCGCGCTCATTTCATCTTTTCTTTCACATTTGTAACATTCACTACATTCTGTCAGTCTGCCTAGTTGTTGCCATGTTCCTTGCCCGTCACTGGCACTGCACCATCATTGCCAGCCCATGGTTAACTGTCAGGACAGAGCCAATGAGAAGCAGCACACACGAAAGGGGGACAATACAAATGAAGAGCAGGGCAGTGGAGAGTGCCAGTGCCAGTGACATGCCAGCACTCCTAAGTGAGGTGCCCTCCGCATCACAAATCGGACCTGATGCCAGCTAGTCTTGATTCTCGGACCAGATGGACCCCCAGGTGCTCCTACCATTCCAGTTCCAACACTTCTTAACCCTCACTAGATGGCAGGTGCCACAATGCCAGGTTACACCCGGCTCACTGAGCTTCTCATGCCCACTTTCATGCACTGCGTCACCATTTCAGGCTCTTGAGGAGTTTGCCCTCCCCCATATTTTAAAAGTGCCTTGGAGTGGTGTTGCTCTAGAAAGGCGCTATATAAAATGAAACTGGCACTGCCCGCTGCAGAGTGCCACTAATTTTGAATAAAGACAGTTGTCACAAATACGGGGTGGCCATCTGAAGACTCCACCTGGCATCTTTTTTGCTCCTGCCCGGACCTTGTAGTGCCTGAGCTCATCCAGAAGAGGGCAGCCATGTGCCCAGAGCAGGCTTGTCTTTTTTGTTCCCTCCATGTCTGTCTGTCTGTCCATCCAGCAGACCTCCTGAGGGTCCGCAGACTGGCCACTCCATCGGTCATTTTGGACTTTCCCTTTTCTGCTTGTGTGCCCTTTCTCTTTGATGCCAGCCTGGCATTCCGTCTTCTCCCAGCTCCCCTGGAGGCGCTCGTCAATGAGGCCCTTTGTTCCTCACCGGCCCTTCGCCCACACGTCATGAATATGGATGGCATGAAGCATCTCCAAGGAGCCGCCATTGTGCTCCACAGCTGCTGCTTAATGGCCTCATTCTTGAGAGGAATCCGTCTTTTAATCCTCAGGCACACGGGGGTGGGGGGGGGGGTTTGGGGGGTGAGGGGGTGCAAGGCCGGCTGGTGCCCACAACAGGGCATGATGGTCCTTCTTACCTGACCCCCACAACCCAAGGAGCTGCCTGTGAATGACTGGGCCACTGCAGTCCAACCAAATTCCAAAGGGCGCAGAGCAAATCGTGGGCAGGGTGGGCTCATGCCAAAGCGAGGAATATTGGATGGTGGTCTCTCTAAATGAAAAGGTGACATTCACAGGGGGCACACTACACACTGGGCATGTATTGTGAAGAGGTGCCAGCTGGCTAGACATCACCCGGGCACTACCAGGGTAGTACAGCTAAGTAAGAAGGCACTAGGCAGAGTCAGAGAGATGCCAATGTAGAGCCAATGCCATGCCCACTCTCTGAAGTGGACATTTGGTTCCAGGAGAGAGTCACTTGAAAGGGAAGAAGGATTGTCAGGGGCACAGGGCTGCCCACTGTAGATGATGGGGTCAGAGTGTCCAGCCCAGGCAGAAGTGCCACGCTCTCCCACCCAACAGCCAGGGGGCAGACAGGGGCTCTGCACAGCTCACATGTGGTACAACTGAATGAACCTCCCACCACAGGCGCCCCTGGGGACTAAGAGTGGGTACAGCCCGCTGGGGTCTGTCAGACAAGTGGGCGGGGTTTATGCTAATTAAACGACGGATTTCCAGAGCTGTGTGCCTTTCTGAAGACAGTGCCAACCCAAAGAATGTGCTTGAACCCGATTGGCACATTGGGGCTTGGCTCAGGTACCCTGGTCAGTAGGTTAATTTTAGGCTGTTTTTGGGCAATTTTGGAACTTCTTAGGAAGATGAAGCTCTCCTGACTTTACAGATGTGCAGACTGAGCGGCCATCGGGACAATCGGGAACAGCTCTGGAGAACACGTCAGAGTGGGCAAAGCCTTGGGGGGCACGATGTCACTGGCCTGCACTGCGGCTCGCCAATCAAATCATGTAGTCGTACCGACCGATGGCCACCTGCCCAGGAGATGGACGGACGACTTCTCGGATCTTAAGCCAGTCTAGTGCCCACTTAACCCAAGGCAGGACCCAACCCTGGCCAGGATGCCAGTCACACCCACACTCACACTTGGCATAAAATTCAAACAAATCAAAAAAACCTCACAAGAGCACAGGGAGGACATGCTGGTGGGACATGGGATTTGAACCTGGGTCTTGGGAGGTTGGCAGTGCCACCTGCTGCCCCAACCTTTATTGCTACACCATGTAGTTTCTGCAGTGAATTGAGACGGCACTTTTTGGCCATGTCTTACTGTCTGTGAGGCGCTATATAACAAAGAGGCTGCTGGGCACTAACAATTTAATGCCATGAACTTGGCACATGCTAAGAAAGGAGCGATAATAAATATTGACATCGAGTGCCACACAGTTAGGTCTGGATGCCAGGCTGCAAGGCACTATATTAATAAAGTATCTATCTATCTATCTATCTATCTATCTATCTATGATGGTAAGGACACAACAAACCTTCATTATTTGACTGATGTGCCAATGTGCTGGCCTGACTTCCAGAATGAAGTGCATGGCATCCACCTGAACTGAGATGTGCCAGGCCCCTCTTGTCCATTTGCTGTTAGGGCAGCAGTGCAGGGGTCCAGCAGACCACCAGCTCTCATTCATGAGAGTACTGGCTGTGTGCAAGTGGGAAGTGGTTGGCACCTGGTGCCCCTTTCTAGTCTTAAGGCCACATTTCTGTATTGAAGCACAGAAGAATTTCTTCATTTTGTTTGCATCACAGATTTCACTGACAAGGGTCAAATGCCCCCCTATTAAATTGAACCCTGGGGGTACTTGTGGGCAGAAGAGGGAAAACTCAACAGTCTCCAGCCTTCCAGGGGTAAAAAGGAACCAAACCAGCTGAGGGCACCAGGCAGGCGGGCTCCCAAGATGGCAAAGCAGGAAGGAAAACATGGAACATGTGACTGGGATGAAGAGAAAGACACTCAACATGCCAGCCATGTGCCAATAGAGTGAACAAGGCAGGATGTGTGGCATTGTATCCCAGTCATGTGACTGTCCACTGGCATCTACTTTGCTCTCCTCAACAGAATGAATGTTGTGGTGCCAGCCCTGCACCAAGCTCATACCCAACCGACTGCCCGAGTTGATATGCTAATAAATTTCCGCATCTGAAATCAGGCCATCTGGTGACACGGAATTGGTGACAAGCTTGAAGTGTGGTGACTTCAGCAAGAAACAAACGAGAAAGGCGGCGATGCACACGAGAGCTTGGTCACATAACAAGGTGGGTGGCTTCAGACGGGGCCCCCTGTGTTATGAGAGCCACTAGAGGGCAACCGCTCCTGTGCATCAGAGGCGGGCAGGACGGCTGCTTGACTTCTTTCTCATTCCTGTAGGTGGCAGCAGAGCAGAAATCACTAAGGTGATGGCACCATGAGAGTGTAACTGCAGACCGCAGTGCCAACGAGGTGGGTCAAGTTACGCCCTCAACGTCAGTCACGAAATGCCCACTCTGGTTAAGGTTGGGGTTATGGGAGGCAATCTGCCCCAAAGGGCATTTTGAGACTGACATTGTGGGCGTTACCTGGTGCCATAGGTAGGGCCGGCTGCAGTTAGAGCCATCTTGATGGCACAGGGGCCCATCCTCAGTCTGTCAAGTGACAAGGATGAGCTGCAACTGGCACAGTGATTGGCACAGCCATCTCACAGCTTCTGGGCCCTGCTTCAGTCCTCCATTTTGATTCTAAAGATAAAGAGCTGTGAAAGGCGCCATATAACTTGGAGAGACGCGTCTGGGCACTCGACAATAGATGGGTAGACAGACAGACAGACAGACACGTGAAAGGCGCCGTATATCAGGCAGATGGATTGGCTTTCCTTGTCTGAACTCCTCTGCCGATTTTCCAATCACTCTTTGTCACTTTGTCACATGTGTGCCACCTCCTCTGATGTCTCTTTCCTCACACATCTTGTCATAATATTTTTCCATCCCTTGAGCCGTCATTTGTTCTGTGTGCCTGGTGCCAACAGTGGGTCAGCACGGTGGCATGTTGGTGATTTTTTTTTCCTAAAGTCTGCCACCTGACTGCCAGGCGCCTGACTTTGTGATGTTTTAATTGAGCCTGACATCTTGTCTTTGCAGAGGCCTGGCCAGATGGCACAATGGCAGTGTGTGAATGCCACTCACTGCGGGCACTACACACAAGCCCCAGATAGCTGCTCATTTGCTTCCATCATCAATGTACTAAGCAATGGCAGGGCTGCAATGAATGAACTGTGGTGCCCGGTCAGTAAGGAGGTGCCCATTCAAATAGGGTGCCTACAGGATGGGTGGTGGGTCAGTCTGGTGAGTGACCCCCACCCCCCAAGGCCAGCTGACAGTGGCACATGGGCCATGTGAAGTGGGCGACTTGTGGATATATTGAAGCCCAGAGCCCACCTCAGGCAGCTGGCCCATGTTGATGGGTGTGACGGACCACATGGGCTTTGGGGGTCCCTGCTGGGCAGAGGCTCTACTTGACGATCCTCAAGGCTCCGCTGGGTGATGCCACTCTCTCCTGGCCCCTTGTGCAGCTGTTGCTAAGCAACACCTTTCATGTATCAAAAGGCCACTCCCCCCAATCACCCCCCCAGGCCTGACACACACACACTCTTGATGACTATACGCAGGGTGGGCTTACACACTCAGCACAGGACCCTCAATGTGCCAGTGTCAAAGTCCCCCCAAACATTTGTGTCCCTAACATGACTCAAACCGAGTGACGTGTACAGCAAGGCCAGTCAAGTGTGACAAGCAAAGACCACCGTCTGTCCTCTCGTCCTCCACCATGTTTAAGTTTGAGCCCACTCAGAATGACCAGGACAGGGTTGGCAGCGCACTGGCCGAGGTCATCTGGGCCATAACCATTCATGGGGACCCCTGCTGGACACACTGGCCAGTCTGAGGATGGTCACATGACTCCCTTTGAGGGGGAGGAGGAGGAGGAAGGAGATTGGCTGTGTGGGGCTTGTGGTCACATGACTCCCCCGTCCCTTGTGGTGGGACAGGCCACTGGAAGACTCACAGATGGACAGTGATGGTCACTAAGGGTGGTCTCGTTTACTTTACGCATCACCAGGTGGCGTTAGACACCAGCCTGCTGCTCCTGCACAGAGTTTCCTTTTAGCTGGTCATGGTGGGCATGCCTTCTTGAAGACCTGGTGGTCCACCAATGCTGACCGACTGCTCATCTCATTCTGAGCAGATTCAGGGCGAGGAACGTCATGAAAGGCCACCCTGGCAGGCGAGATTGCCATGGTTCATCGATTATGGGCATTGCCCACCCAGCCCAGTGTGTGCCCGTCCCGCACTCTTCAGTCAGGTGCCAGTCTGAAGGTACAATGGCATTGACAATGACCAGGGTGTGAAGAGCGACACATCAGCAGGGTCCCCCTTAAGCCACACCCCCAGCTCAGGCGTCCTCTTCTAGAAAGTTCCTTGCTCAGCCAGCCAGCCTGCTCACCCCGGCCTCACACACTCAACTGACCACCTCTAGCTGTGGATGGTCGCCCCCCACGGCTGCAGACCCCCTGACAGCCTCGAGCAGCGCCCATCGTGCTTGACATTGGCAAGCACAGCCCACAAGCACTTTATTTAAAGTAGCCGCCCACTAGACGCAGAAGCAGAATCGTGAGCCACACTGGCACGGTGGAGACTGGCACCCGCCAAGCTCAAAGAAGATGGCAGCTTCAGCCACTCAGTGCCCATGATATGAAGATGCTGCTTGTGCGCTGTATAGCACCTTTCGCTCATCGTCTGTGGAGGTACTGCTGGACAGGATGGGATGGTCACCGGCGGTCAGGGACACTCGACTCATGACAGGCAGACTGATGCTGTCTCAGTGCAGACCACCACTTTATATAAGTAGCTTAAGGCCAGTGAGGGACTGCCCCCATAACTGTAAGTGGCATCACGGATGCATCCTATGACAGAGGACATGGGTGGGCAGACCGCCTGGTCCTACGAAAGGGAAGTGGAGTCCAGGAGGGCAAGGGCACTGAGGGCCACTAGGGGGAGCAGTAGGCACACGGGTCCAGGATGTGCCCGGGCCAGTGAGATAAAGGCAGCATGGGCAGGGGGCAAATGATGACTGTGGTCAATCGGCCAGTGGCAGCAACTGAAAGACGAACGTGGCATTGGGGGCCACCAAGGTCCATGAGTGACGCTGTCACCTCACGCACACAAACCATCAGGGCCCAACTCAGCACAAATGCCCATGTTGTCACCCTGACTGGTGGGCACATTGTAGGGTGAGAGTTCATATTGTCATTGTCATCTCCTTATGGACAATCACGTGAGAGGACACAACGCCAGTAGAGTCCACCGTGAAGACAGTCCAGTGACCAATGGCTGCCTACAAAACATAAGCAAGGGCACTGCCACTTTCTGCCCATCTCCTCTTCTATTGCCAACCTGCTCTACAATCCAGCATCAACCCTCCAACCTCCACATCCACACCAAGCTGACTCACTGGTGTCTGCCCCTTCAGATGCCACCTTCTTCACCTCCCTGTGGCTCATTGCTGCCCCCGTCATTACACTGCACCTTCAGCATCAGCCATACCCTGCATGCCCGCCACTGGCACTGCCACATCTCATTTTTCAGCACCCAGAGTTTGTCTGTCCTGTGTAATCAGTTGTCCCCTTGGCCACTTCTTGGAGGACACAATACCACCCATCACCACGGCACTCTCAGTTCCAGTGCCCTTTCTCGACGTCACAACTTGAGCTGATGTTTATCAAGGTCGGACCCAGTGCTGCCCCCTGTAGTGTCGCCCATCTGACTCCACCCTCCGTTAGCACGAGCTCAGCAGCATTCTAGAAGCCTCCAGAGATGTCACATCGCCCACCCTCTGGCGCCCCCTGGCTCCCACCCTAGGTGTCATACCTCAGCTTTAGGTTGCCCTGCTGCGGCTGCCCGTCGTACACCGAGACAATGTCGAAGTCCTCCTCAAGGGCAAAGGTGTGGAAGGACAGCTGTATCCTGTTGCGCTCTCCTGTCACGATGATCCAGGTACAGTTGGCATAGTTGGGGTAGCCATGTGGAAATCCCGGGCTCTCGATGGTGCCATTGAGTCCTTGCACCAAACCTCCACACGTCTGACCTGGGCAGAGGAGAAGAAGACACCAAGCAGAGTGAGTGGCATTGCAGTGTGGCATCGATAAACAAGCTGGACAAGCAAACCAAGATGGCAGAGTGCAATGCATGACTGGCGGGTACAGAAGACCTAATGACAGCGGGCACAGACATGAGGGACACAGTAAACACTGGCTTATGTTTAACATCCTGAGTGGCTGGCATGTCCCCTCGAGGACAGGACCCTGAAATGACACACCAGGCCTGTGACATACTGCGTATCAACATGTCGGGGCACACACGCTTCAGGATGCCATCTTTAATGTGTGCCAAGACAACATGGAAAACACAGGCATGCCAGCAGTGACACAGAATATGCCCGTCTGGCTTCATTACCCACTCCAGAGTCATTGGGCATAAGGCAGAGCCAACCCAGGCAGGGGGCACCATTCACAGACACACAAAGGACCACCTTGGAATGTTGGGCACACAAACAGAGCAGACTTCTAGAAGAGAGGATGCCAGGTTGGGCTCCCCAGTAGAATGGAGCTGGGCACACGGGCAGCGGAGGCTGCAAACCAAAATCCCCCAAATGTTTGTCACGTCCACACCATTCAAGCCATGTGGACAAACAGAGAAGCCGACACTTGGCACCCTGGCATCTATGCCCATCTGTGTGTCTTGTGTCTTAAATCCAGCCTGACCAATGCCAGCTCTTCTGTGCCCCCTAGTTGTCACAGCAAATCTCACACAGCCCCTTGAGGTGCCCAACTGGTGGTGGGCTTTGATACACAAAGCCTTCAGTGGGCCCAGTGGTTCTTGTGCCAGTTGCACCACCCAACAGGCGTGGCCTTCATTTCGATAAGCTCTGCTGTCATGGCACATGCCAGTCATGTAGGGTGGCACTCTTAATGTGTCACATGAGTTTGAGTTTCTTGTGGTGATTGGCAGCCAGAGCACCTGAGCTCTTAAGGGGTCTTCAATGGGTGGCTGCTGATTAGTGCTCAGTAGGCACGAATGGGGGGCTTTGGGGTGATGGCACAGACATCTGCCCAATGGGTCAAGCTTGTCACATTACCAAAACAACGGTGGCTCATCATAGTGAGCTCCTCACTGACTGGCACACAGAACAGGGCAACTTTCAGGGGTACTTTATGGGCACAAGCAGAACTGACAAGAAAAGTGACAAGGGAGTTGAGTGGTCAGCCACCACCATGTCAGTTACCGGTCACCTCGCTGGGTCATCAGTCACCCCATCATCCACCCAGTCACGTCATTTGACACCTCAGACACGTTAACTTAGAGTCCCTGCTGTCATTAACTGTGACCTGGTGCCCAGTCCTGTGGTGTGCCGCCAGTCTACTCCACCTCACAGGTGGTGATGAACACAAAGCAGGGCACCTGGAGGGGACGCAGGTCGCACCACTCATTGGGGGTCTCTGTAAGCCAGGTTTCATTAGTTACACGGCACTGCTGGCCGCGCTCCAGACTCCCGGTGCCCACGTGGTAATTAAGCTCACAGCACCTTAATGATTATTTTGCACAAAAGTGGCGCAATGTTGGCAGGTAAATCTCGTAATTCAGATGTTAATTCATGCGGTGATAAAAGACACCGCTGTGTTCCTAATTCACAGTCCCGCCTGGCGAGGGTGGCGCGCTGACTTCAATTGGCACGAGTGGCAGCAAATGGGACCTGCAGTTCAGGAGAAGGGAGAGTGCCACTGTGACAGGCCAAAATGGCAAAGTCCACAAGAAACCCGAGAAGGACGCAGCAGGAGGGCAAAGCTGGGCTGCAGGAACAGAGGGCAGCAGACACTTGGCGTGCCAACTTGACGCTCACTCAGATGTGCAAGAAGGTCATAAGAGGAGGACATCAGTGGGCTTCACTGCACCTGCTGACAGAAATGAGGGCAATGAATATAGCGCCTTTGACGCTGTGCCATGAGCAAGTGCATAGAGTCTCGGGGGTCATCGCACCAGGCCTGGCGGCTGAGGGTTCAAGCAGGAGCCTCACACAGTCACAACCCAAAGGGTCACCATGTCCATCGATGCTGCACCCAGGGCCAAAGCCTGGGGTCTTCACCATCGCTGGGCACCATTGAGGCCACAGAGGGACATTTAGATTGAGTCCAAGTGGACCCCCAGTATCACTACATACAAAAAGACGGAAAACAAGACGAGCGACTGGACACCTAACGTCTGATTGTCCAGCAAGAAATGGGCACAGCGACGAGGACCAATGCAAAAAAGAGGCGAGTGAGACCACGGGCACTACAGTCAGCCCCCCTGGACTGGTCATGCCATCTCACCACAGTGGGGGGATCAGGAAGTGGCAGGCATGTCACCCATCTCCGGTGTTGTGGATCTTCAGATATGAAGTTGTGACAGGATGGGTCACAGATGATGGGGGGGCTCAGGTGTGACTGGCGTGTTGGAAAGCAATGAAAAAGAAGCCAAAGCAGATGAGATGCTCCCGATAAGACTGGCGTGGACCACCTCAAAGCCAGGGAGCAAACAAGAACAACAGAAGAAACGGGCATGACCACTGGCAGCAGAGTGATGTTAGGGGTGGCGGCCAGCAGGAGGCACACACTTGACCTCATGTTGTTCTGGCAACACGGTGTGAAGCTGACTGTCCTGTCCTCGTCACACAGTTCAAATATCCAAACAGTTGGCATGGAGTGCCATGTGTCTGATGGGGTCTCCAGTTTCGTCTCTCATTCCCAGGAGTTGTCCAGGGTGCTGCACATTGCGAAAATTTAGAATGAAGGGACGGAATCTTTGTTTTGTAAAGGTTGGCATTCATTATCTGGGTGAGTGTGCCAGGGCACCTGTGCTCAGCCGGGCTAAAGCCTGCCAGTGTGTTGGCCATTTTGGAAATTTAAAAATATTGAAAAACGCACAACTATCAAAGAGTGAGTCACCTGAAGTCAGGAGATGGCACATGGGGCGTCGACACATCATTTAAAAAAAAAAGAAAAAGCCACAAATTAAGCCTGGGTGGGACAAATCTGCCCAAACATCGCCGATGCGTCCACAACGCGCCCACTACGGTGCCCACCTGACCCAAGTCAGGCAGCAGAGGAAGCAGGCAGGCAAGAGAACATCAACTCTGGAAGGGCTGTGACACCAGCTTGGGATAGATGGATGTGACACTGAGTGGACATCATGGGCATCATAGAAGATGTTAAAGGTGCTGCATGGAGCTGAAAGGCGCTATATAATAGATAGATAGATAGATAGATAGATAGATAGATAGATAGATAGATAGATAGATAGATAGATAGATAGAGTGAAAGGCACTATATGATAGATAGATAGATAGATAGATAGATAGATAGATAGATAGATAGATAGATAGATAGATAGATAGATAGATAGATAGATAGATAGAGAGGAATGCCACTATAGAGTAGACAGTTAGATTTATCTATCTATGATATAGTGCCTTTCACATATCTATCTATCTATCTATCTATCTATCTATCTATCTATCTATCTATCTATCTATCTATCTATCTATCTATCTATCTATCTATCTATCTATGCTGCATGGAGCTGAAAGGCGCTATATAATAGATAGATAGATAGATAGATAGATAGATAGATAGATAGATAGATAGATAGATAGATAATGTGAAAGGCACTACTGTATATAACAGACAGATGCTCAGCATGGAAATGCCATCTCGGGATGCCACCTCGACATCTTCTGTGGCAGTAATAAGACAATGGACCACTAATGGTGGGCACAGGCTTTGATGCTCCCTGCTTGGACACAGGAGTCCACCTGTGTGCTGGCAGTACATGGTGCAGTGGTACAGACCCTCGGGCACTGCCACCACCACCACCACCATGTGATTAATGGCTTTATTTTCCTGTCATTTGTCACGCCGCTCTGACATTCCATTTCATTGTGCGGAAGATGACGTCCCGTTTAAGTCTAAAGGATTTATCTGCCATATGCACAAACAGGCAATTGAAGTTGGCTTCTGGCAGTCCCAATGGGGGGGTGTCACAGGAGTAAGGGGGCACTGCCACCACATGGGCACCTTGCCAATTTGCTTGTCCCTTGTGGACGTGTTAATTGCTGAGGTCAGTCTCGGCTGCACAAGAGGACGATGACAACGGTTTTTTGTGACCTTCTGGTGGCGCAGAATGGTAGCAGCTGTGACCAGGGGGCGCGCCCACATGCACTCTTGAACCCAAGGCCCTCTTGATGACACTTGGGACCCTGAGTGCTGACTGGAGATGTGATGTCTGCTTGTCACTGAGGGCCAGCGATGCTCAGGTTAAAAAAGCAAAGCGCATAAATGATGAATGCGCCACCAGCTTGCATGTCTGTCTGTGCCCGGAGGGTTGGCGCGTGTCATGTCAGGAGGTGACCTTATATGTGTGTCACAGCTAGTGAAACTCAGAAGGTTCCAGACTCCCTCAGAAGATGTTTGACAGACCACCATCATAGCAACATTGTCTTCATTTCATTTCACCCAACGAGAAGAGACCACTTGAGTGGCCAGCACTGGGGTCTAATGCCAGTCTCTAACCACATCTACACCCCCTCTGCTCCCCACAAGCTTGTCTACCTCTGCCACCTGCTCACACATTGCCCAGTGAGGGAACAAGAAGAGACCCCATACAGGCAGCCACTAGAGGGCCACACACAGCATTCTAGGAGGATCACCGGTGCCCCCTGCTCATAACGTTGTCATTTATCATGTGATGGGCTCTGCAGTGCCCCCTTTTGACTGGCAGGTCCCCTCACAGATGAGCCAATCCCTTTGAGAATGTCAAGGCCTGTCTCGCTCCTCAGGAGATCAGACCGACTACACCGCTGTTTCAGGCACTTAACCTACGACGGGTCATGTCGGACCCCCTTGCATTGCTGATGGTCTCTGCAAAACCCACAGTGCCAATCCATGTCTGCCGCTTTGCCTCCTCAGCCCAGTGCATTGTGGGACCTTCTAGACACCTGAAATCCAACAAGGCGCCGGCTAATGAAGAGTTAACACGGTCAGCGTCGTTAAAATGTGGCCTAACGAGGCGAGTGACATCACACTGGTGACCTTCCACTGGCGTGTGGCCGCCACGGCGATCTCAGAGCTCGTAAACAAGTGACAAACACAAAGCTCATCCCGCTGCTGCCCCCAGAGGTCACGGCGCCTCACTGTCTGATTACGGCGGGTCAGCTGGGTCTCGCGTGTCCAATCAGCCGCTCGGCTCTGCAGGCCTCGCTAATTTACATGCAGACGCCGCTCGCTAATTGGAATCTGAAATAAGAAAGAGTCACCCGAGTGACACGAGCTGTGACAATGACAGGGCCGAAGGGAGAGGAAGTCTGGCGGCTCAAGACAGGGTTTGTGCTCGGGTGCCAGTACCCCTAAAATGGACTTGTGGCTGATGGGGTGGTCATTTGCATATGCACTGGTCACTGGAGTGGGCGGGGGTCTCTGTCCAAGGGACCACCAGTAAGAGAGGCAGGACCCGAGGCCGACATGTGAGCAGTGCCAGCGCCAGTGGGCACAGGGCAAACACACAACGTGAAATGAACATCTAACTGTGGTAGCCTGTGGCACTGTAAAGAGGGAGGGATGACTGTGAAGAGACCACCAGTGAGGGAGTATGGCAATGGGGCTGGCAGCGCTGAGGGAAAGGCGTTATAAAGGTGCCTGTGAGTTTAAATGGGCACACTGAGGAAGAGTGACGGAGAGCATGAACAAGAGGGGGCTGGGGGGCTGTTGTGCGCATGTATCTCCATGTTTGGACACGTGTGTGTGTGCGTGTGTTTGTAGGTTTCTTTCACCCCCCCCTCCACTGTGATGCCACCGTGCCCGCTCTCATCAAAGAGTGTGATGCGCCAGGTGCCATGCTATTTTTGTCGACGTCTCGAAAATTTTCCAATAAACAGTAATTAAGCTCTTCGGCTGGCTGGCACATTTTTGTCGCCCTGGTGCTCTCTACTGGTGCCCCTCTTTTGAGCCCATTGGCGCACTGGCGCAGGGTGACACCCGGAGGTTGTCCTGGGTGTTAGCAGGGCAGCGCACCCCGTGTTGTAAGTGTGTGCCCGATTTGCTTGTGTCGCCGATGTGGTGCTTGACACTGCAGCGCGTAATCAAGCAGATGATTCAGGGCGTTGGGTAAACACTCATTATACAATCAGCGCCATTGTGTGCCAGCCTTCGCCAATAGGCAGCCTTTGAAAGACTCGCTAATGAGGCGCGGCGACAGAGAACTCCTTACAAACAACAAATAAAGTGCTGTGCCACGTGAAGGGGCATCGCCAGTCTGCCATCGTGAAGCCCTCTGACTGCTTCATCCAGCATTGGGCAGGTGGAGTGAATCCGGGCCAGGATGCCCATCCATCACCGGGAACATGTGCCTACTCACTCACAAATAGAAGTGGGGAGAAGCACAGGGACTGTGACTGGGCTGGGTTCAAACACAGTCCTCTGGTAATGTCAGCTGGTGCTGATGCCCGCTGTGCAGGCTTGTTGCCCAGACCCCTGGTGACTGTGATGACCCAGCAGGTCACACCATGGTGCCCATGTCCCCATTATGAAGTCCAGTCCACACTGTCAGCTACTGGCAGCACCTTGGCATTTGCCAAATGCAGCTGATTGTGCAATGAAATGAGGGCACAGATTTGGGGGTGCAAACCCAGACAGAAGAGTGGAGGTCAAAGGTCAGGGGCCAAAGCATCCAATAAGGAAGCAGACCACCAGCTTGTTTCCCATCATTTGCCATCATGAGACAACTGTCAGTGGGCGTGGTCTGCCACAACAGGGGGAGGGGCCAAGGCTGGAACTCCACAGCACAAGCCTCATAAAGTGCAGGAAGGGGGAGGTGACAACAGTGGGCACAAGTGGACGAGCATGCCCACTGAGCCCAAGGTGCCGCCCTGCAGAACCGCCACAAGGCTGGGGGGCTTCAGACCTTAAAGGCTTCCATCAAACTCTTCCAAATGAACCCGTGAGATTTCTGAGACCCCTAGAGGCCCCAGACTATTTGGCCTGTGCGGGTGCCACGCGGATGCCTCAGAAGCTCCGGAATATTAAAGCATGGTGCTGGCGCCTGCTGGGTCCATCTATAATGCCATCGATCGTGTGACAGGCATGATTCATGGGCACAATCTGAAAACGCTTTGCAAATTCCATTATGGCCCTTCAGTGACTTTCTTACTGATTTACAATCCCAAAAGTGACCAGCGAAACCCTGAAGAGTCCCGCGGACCACGTGGGCATCTGTCCACCCTGCTCAAGTAGCTTTACTGATAAAAATGTCTACCATTGTGGACCTAGCCTAGGGTGTCAGTGCCAAGTGTGGACTCACGTAAATGGAAACCAAAAACAAAGACCAAGATGAATGCCAAGCTTGTGCTTCATACCAATGTGGTGACATGCCCGCTCCCTTAACTGCCACTTCTCTGCTGCTCCTGCCAAATCCACCAGATCGTACTATGAGGGGGCACCAGGATGTTGAGAAGATACCTGATCCATGGGCATCAGAAGTGTGGCACATGGCCGTTCTATCAAAGGAGTCCTGCAAATGCCAGTGTTGAAGTGCAGGGGCCACTAGGGCACAGTTTGCCCCCATTCATGCTCGTTACCCAGGAAAAGTAGTAGGTAGGAACACCAAAGGAGTGGAATGGTAGCATGGTATGGGAAAACCTGCCTCAACGTGCCAAGGCACATTCCACCCAGCTAAGTGAAAACACATTGGGTGACTTCAGTACCTGACCACTAGAGGGCATGTGATACCACACAAAGACCTAAAGGATGGCACCGAAGGGCAACTGAAGGCCCCTGGGCATGCTTTAGGGTCAAGTCCACCATTGATGCTGAATGAAGGGGTACCTGAATCTGCAGGTATTCACCCTAACCGCCGGGCCACCAGCTGATAAGGACCAGGATAAGGAAGGGGTAGCCCGGCCATGACACTGGGCACTCAATCTGAACCCCTGCCTGTGCCCATGCCATTATTCTGATATCCTGTAACATCCCAACATGTGACCTGTGAGTTTGAACCTTGTCCAGTGATGTACTGTCTTCCTGCCAGGAACAAGACCACCCAAATGGGCTCCAAGTCCCTGTCTCTATAATGGAAATAGTGGGTTAGGAAAATGGATGGACAGATATACAGAAAGGTGGCCACTCCACACTTAAACTCTCAGTTGGTGGGCATGTTCTGCCCTGGGTGGTCTTCTGTCCCTTTTCATGTTGTTCCTGACTTTCACTTATTGGGTCTGCTTCTCCATTAATGTGCCAGGAAAGGATGGTGGGAATGATGGACTGATGTCGTGCTCGAGGAGAACTTCATTAGCAGGACTTGGATGTGAATATAAGACAAAGAACGGTGCCCGCTGGCGTGAAGGCACAGGGCACAGGAAGGACAGCAGCCCCGAAGAAGACGCCGGTCGATTTCTCTCGAGTCCTGTTGAGGACGCGGGACGTGGTAGTCATGGTGATGAGCCGACGCCTGCCCTGACCTCCGACGCAGTGAACAAGCGAATCCTGAAACGCTGTCCGTGGTGCTGAAAACCTAATGGCGCGGGCTCTGCGCAGTCCGCGAGGGTAAACGCTGTCCGTGGTGCTGAACGGAGGGCCCGCGTGCACTTGGCTGACGGGGAGCCGCCTGCCTCGCGCGTCCTCCTCGCATCTCTGTGTGTTCTTATCTCATTGCCGCTGCCACGTGACGTGTCACATGGAGGTGATTCACCCGTTTCTTGGCAGTTTATTCCTGCAAACGCCGTCCTCGACACCCTGAGCGCAGACTTTCAGATCTAAAAATCAGCTGTCAGAAGAGCGACAGAAGTGAGAAGGGTCGAGATCAAGGGAGCCCACCTAGCCGTCCGTCCTTCTAATCCAGTTAGAGGAGTGACAGGCCATTCACCGCCCCATGGCATCTTCTCCTGCTCACAGCTGCCCAGAGCGCCACCCTACTGGATATTTAAAGGCGCTGTAAGACGGCAAAACGGAGCCCCCCTCAGCGCAGATGAATGTTCAATGAAGCCCCCTGACTCTTGGCCTTAGGGACAGTAAATCTCTGAAAGACGAGGACCCCCGTGGACTGCTCAAGGTCTTCTTCTGAAACAAAGCAAAAGCAGTTCCTTTGTTTTAGGGTGGCAGTGGAGAGCTGGCTTGGAGGGCTGCAGCCTTTGCCCTTGTGGCACTGTGCCATCCACTGTCATGACTGGGTCAGCCGTCAAGGCACTGAATAAAAGGAAACTGGGTACTGTTCATGCATGTTGTGAAAGGCGCTATATATGAATGCCCGCTCACAGTCGTTAAGCTGAGGATGAAGTCTTTGGTCAAACCTCAAAGCCAGAGGGGGCACAGCCTCAGTCAGCCAATGCCAGTTGAAACAGGACAAGATGCACAACTGACCATAGAGTGGCACTTTTTAGACTGAAGACCCACTAGCTGGGATGAGATGCCCCTCCATCGTTTGGTTTGAGTGGATGGCAGAAGGCCACTGGATGGGTAAAATGACAGACCTCCACTAACAGATGTCACACACTGAGGGCACAGGTCATGGCTTACTGACCAGCCCTGTCCATGGCTCATTTGCAGCGTCACCTCACTGGACCAGTGCCAGGCCTATACCCTTCTCTGTGTCTTATACAGCAGAGTGGCCAACCTGTGCCCATGTCCTGACCCTGAAGACACACTGATTCACTTCAGCATGTCCTCCAAATGCAGGGATAAAGAAGATGAGCCCTATGGCATAACACCGGTGCCCATGTACTGGGTGGCACTGAGTCATCCAGCTGGGTGGTCAGCAGGTCTTGGTGGTTGACTCCTGAGGAGGACCCCCAGGGGTTTGCTTTTTACCTCTCATTGATGTTTTCCTTGCCCTCCAGGCCCACCTGCCCTGCAGTGTTCTACCTGTGCCAAGGCGCTATATAGGGCCACCTAGAATGACCAGAAGCTGGGAGTGAGCTGGGTGACAATGTGGCCAGCTGGAAGAAGAGCAGTGCCCCCTGGCCAGTGAATGGCAGAGTGTGGAGAGCGAGGACAGTAAGATGGATGGCACTGCTAATTGACAATGTGCCAGGCTGCCAGCGATTTAGAGCCCTGCCAGCCCGTTTAGTGGAGCGCAGTTGGCACTAAAGCATTTTCCAGGGAGCGACTCAGCATCCATGAGTTCAAGTCTCGTGTGCCCCCCGGATGTGCCCCCCTCCCTGCCAAGGCCGCTTATTGTTGCTTTATGCCACGAGAGATAAGAGCTGAGAATAAATTTGAAATCGCCGTAAATTGTGTGCTGCGGCCGAGACGAGACGCGCCAATTAACAGCGAAGCCCAAAGAGCTGACCGCTAAATTGGACTTGTCACTGTAAATCACCACGGGCAGAAGTGCTGAGCGGGCACATCGGGCAATCCTCTGGCTGGCCACCAGCTGCAGGCACTATATGCCCGTGAGTGTGGCCAACATGCCACCATTCCACAGTGAACACGGTTGGCAGCGGCTCTTTTCAGTTTCCCATTTTCACAAAAATTGTGTGTGTGCGAACTGGGCACGAAACGGGTACTGGGCAAGGAATGGGTGTACTGAGTTAGCCAGCCTGAGGACCCCAAAACCTGTGCACATGCTGAGGTTGGCAGATAGGGGGCAATAATCCTTCATGGGGACAAAAATGAACAAGAGGGTGCTGGGCAGCTGGTGGGCATCTAGTCTAGATTTGGCATGAGTGCCATCCTGTTTAAATAAACCAGTGATGCCACCTTAGCCACTTGCCAGCCTAGCACTATATACTGTACACATATGGGTTTAAAAAGGGCACACAATGGCATGTGTATGCAACACTTTAAGAGAAGACAGAAGGGCCAGAAAGGCAGGGTGGCACTGTATAATGAGCATGGCAAGGCCCATATGGAGGAGGACAGTGGAGTTTGGACAGGGTGGCACACAGCCAGGTCAGTCATCGATGTCACCAAGCCTGCAACTTTGATACCAGCACAGATATCTGAATGCCCGACACCGTGTCAGAAGTGGGCACTCACCTGGACACCAGAAGGTGGTGTCTGCTGGGCTGACATGGAGCTCCCTGCCCACCACACATCTTCACCCACCCATCACCCAGAGACCCCCTGCTTCATTAGAACTCGAATCCCGCCGTCTCCCGGTCCGCGTCCTGAGCTGCTCGGCTCCTCCTGGCCTATTGAGCTCAAATGGCTGTCCGAGGTGGGCACAGCTAGATTTGCAGAGCCGGTGTGTGACTGACCACCGTGGCCCACCGCTAGGCACAGCATAGCAGCCATGTGACCCCTGCCTGAGGGGACGGCTCAGCAGTGAAGGCCGCGGACTCCCTGGGGTGCAGACGTGCCATCTGCTGCCAGCGCCATCCACATGGGTCTCCTCTTTAGAGTTGGCGAGGCGCCTGACAGGCTGCAGCTGCGGCCCACCCATCCACTCGCTGCCCCCTCTCCAGAACCTTTTGTTCCCACTTTATCTGGGTGGGTTTAAAAAAAGGCCATCTTGATTCTATATAGTGCCCCCCAGTGCCCTCCTGGGCCACTAGAGGGCGCCCCTCAGTCTCTCAGCTGGCATTTGAGAGTCTCAAAGTGCATTGAAGGACAGAGGTGAGCAGTGGAGATCCCAGGCATGAGAGTGCCCCTAGACTGGCACTTCTTATTAGCAATGGTGCACTGAGACCTCGAAGTGATGGGCACCCTGGGCTAAGATATGATCATGTTGAGCATGGCATAAACCCCAAGTATTGGGAGGTCTTGGGGGTCTCTGTTCATTGCTGGTGCTCATTTGTTGCTCATCTGTGTGCTCGAGTGACCTTTGTCCCCTCAGAGCGTCACACTGCCAGCCTGAGCTGACCCCCAATACTTCAGTCCTTTAATCTGTGACTTCACTGAGTGGGTGGACGGGCAGAAGGGCAGACTGGTCAGTTTGCCCCCTCTGATGCCCATGAGACACAAATGGCTGTTGGCTCATTGATTAGCAAGTCATTATGAAAAGCACAAGACAAGGCCAGGTGGCACCACTGTAAGCGAAGGTGCAACACAGCTTCAGGGATCCGAGTTCCACTGCCAGTCTGAGTCTCACAAGCAAAGGACAGGCTGTCATCATGCCAACACACAGAAATGGTCAAAGCTGGTATTGAATTTGAAGAACAGCAATAAAGACCTGCGGGCCAAAAGACCAAAGAACGTCCACTCTGAGTGTAGAGAGGAACAAGAACATGCAGCTGGCATAAGGTGGCACAATCTGGGCTTGAGGAACTTGCTGAAGTTAAAGAAACAGGTGAAAAGGGACATGAAAGGTGCTATACAGGGAAACACAGGCCTGTCATCACAAGGCCTGGCATCACCACAGCCTCCATGTCACCATGGGCACAGACTCGGGCACATGACATGACAAATGTCTTCTGCTCTCTGATACTCAATGCCAACTGACCCTTCAGCCCTGCCTGATGGCCGTCACCCTGTCTCTGGTGTCACGATGCCCCTCAGCCTTGCCGTGTCATGAAGAGCTCAGACACTCTGAACAACATGGAGGGGTCAGTCACTGAATGTGAAAGGCACTACGGGGCATCAAAAAACTGGCATGGTAGGTGTGAAAGGCGCTATATTGTGTAAGAGAACCTGAGAGTGGAGCCCCTCCAATGCCTTTGATGTGTGGGTTTTAACCCCTTCATGCCCACTGCTACTAATGGCCTCTGAATGCCAGGTGAGTCTTGTTCTGTGTCTGATCAGGGTGGCACCTGCAGAGTCAGTGCCTCCTTCCTGATGCCAGTCTGCCACCATGTACTATTGATTTCAGAGCTCATGTCTGACTTGTCATGTGGCACCTGATGCCCACATTCCACAAGGTGGTCGTTTGCCTAATAAAGTCGTTTGGGTACTAAGATGGAGAGGAAGCCGAGTGGAGTTTCCTCGGGGACATCAGGCTGTGTGGGTCACATGGGCTGTGGAAGAAAATCAAAGCCCTCCTCCTCCTCATCCTCCTCCTCCTGTTTCTTTTCTGTCTCCCTTTCAGACGAAGGACTCAATGAGCCCCCCCACTGACCGGTGCTTTGTTACTTAAAAGTGGTCAGCCAGGCAATCAGTTCGTCATAAGCAGGGTGACCTAATTTGGGGTCAGTGGTGGGCACACAGAGCTTGGCACCCATCAAATGGGAGAGTGTGAAGCCCCCAGGCCTGCTTCGTTTGGGGCACCACCCCACAGTTCAATTTGACGCTGAGTGGCGCCCCCTTTGCTTTGACAATTCCACCTGTGTCTGGACGCCACCGGGTTCATCCAGAGGACCACCCCAAGTGAATGAGGGCATCACGGTGGTCAGAAACAGGAATGTCAGGACTCCATCCGCACATTCTGAGCTTCGGGCATCTGAGACCCCCTAACCGTGGTGTCCAAAGTAGATGTGGGTGCTGAGAGCACACGCTGACCGCCTGCTGCTTACCTTCCCATCTCCCTCGGAGTTTTTGGGGTCTTGTGTAGGTTTCGGGGTCACCTTGGGATGTCTGTATTGCTGCCAGTGGGGTGGGGGGTCTCACGCACTGACCGCTGTATGTTGTGCCCTCGCCGGTGGTGGACCTGTGCAGGTGGCCAGGTTTGATTCACCTGCTTGCTGTGACGCGATTTGAACCCGAGCACCAAGTGGATTTGACAGTTTCATTACAGTAAATATTTGTCATCATGGCGGATTCCTGCTGCTCCACACCAGATCTGAGCCCCCGGAATAAACGCGCTTTGCTTCATCTCCAGAAGGTGGCGCTGTGTTCCTGTCCTGTTGAGGGAGGTGCAGTGCGGTAAGTCGACGTCGCTGTCCACTTTTATGTCCCCATCACTCGTTAACGCTTGTCACTCAAGTTCACTGTCCCACTGGGGGGGGGGGTCACCCAGAGACAGGCACTGGACAGCCAATTGACCACACTGTCCCTCTGAGCTGCCACTCAAACACACCTAAGAGAGAACTGGTGGGGGGCACAAAGTGTGACTGAACCCCTGCTCTGGTCACCTGATGAAAACTGTGCCATCACTTAAGGACAGGCTGGCAAGCTGGCTGGTCAAAGTCACCAGTCTGGACACAGCAAAGGGGCCGCTGACCAAGATGGTGGCACCTTGGCTCCTCTCATGTCTTGTAAGTGAGACCCCCAGTGGGCAAAAGAAATTCAACTCTTCTGCTGCCCCCTGCTGATTTCTCATGGAATGACTCCCTGCCTAGCGAGGCCCAGGCCAATGAGTGGCACTGCCCCGTGGCACTGATGAGCTTGGCACCAGATGAAGTGAATGCAGCTGTGTGACGGCTGTCACCTCAGCACTGCAAATGTCACCTCAACGCCCCTCCCACTCCTCACTGTCACTCCCTTTGAGGACCAAATGTGGAGACACAAAGGAAGGGAAAGTCGACGGTGAGCGGAACTGACCGCTGCTGAGCGTTCTTAAATAAATGGAACGACTCGTTAGTATTAGTATCATTAATAATATTATTAATAGTATTAGTATCATTAATAGTACAGTATATTAGTATCATTAATAGTATTATTAATAGTACTAGTATTAGTATTAATATCATTAATAGTATTAGTATTAGCATTAGTATCATTAATAGTATTAGTATTAGCAGTATCGTTAATAGTATTAGTATCATTAATAGTATTAGTATTAGCATTAGTATCATTAACAGTATTAGTATCATTAAAAGTATTAGTATTAGCAGTATCGTTAATAGTATTAGTATTATTAATAGTATTAGTATCATTAAAAGTATTAGTATTAGCAGTATCGTTAATAGTATTAGTATTATTAATAGTATTAGTATCATTAATAGTATTAGTATTAGCAATAGTATCATTAATAGTATTAGTATTATCAGCATCGTTAATAGTATTAGTATTATTAATAGTATTAGTATTATTAATAGTATTAGTATCATTAATAGTACAGTATATTAGTATCATTAATAGTATTATTAATAGTACTAGTATTAGTATCATTAATAGTATTAGTATTAGCATTAGTATCATTAATAGTATTAGTATTAGCAGCATCATTAATAGTATTAGTATTATTAATAGTATTAGTATCATTAATAGTATTAGTATTAGTATCATTAATAGTATTATTAATAGTATTAGTATTATTAATAGTATTAGTATCATTAGTAGTATTAGCATTAGTATCATTAATAGTATTAGTAGTAGCATTAGTATCGTTAATAGTATTAGTATTATTAATAGTATTGGTATCATTAATAGTATTAGTATTAGCATTATTAATAGCATTATTAATAGTATTAGTACTATTAATAGTATTAGAATTATTAATTGTAATAGTATTAGTATTATTAACCTCACGGTCGGCACTTTATGGGTTGAGATGCCAAGGCACTAGGATGGCAAATCATCAGTCAGCCAGCCAGCCAATCAATAAAACAATCAGTGAAACTGTCAGCCAATGAATCAATCAGAAGATAAAGAAACCCGCCTGCTAATCAGTTGATGAATCAATAAATGAATTACCAATCAATCGATCAGAAGATCAATTAATCAGTCAGGCAACAATCAGTGAGCTCATCCGTCAACAGCTAATTAATTAGCCAATCAGCCCCAGAGTGTGCCAATCAACCAATCAGCTACTAAAGGAGACCACCAAACGGCATGAGCCCCAGGGCCTCAGAGGCTGGTGACCCCACATGTCCCCTTATGGTTGTCACAACCCCCAAGCTGTCACCACCTACAATAATAAACGTCACTGTGGGGTGCCTGGCAATTTGCTAGTGCCAAGCCTTGAGTGGGCAGGATGACCACAGACAGCGCCCTCCTTAGTCCAGACAGTGACCAGTGATGTCACTTTGGGCACAAATGTGCATGGAGCAGTAAAGATGGCACTGATGAAAGGGGGCACCAGTCTGCCCAGCACCCCCAGCCACTAGGGGGGCTCACAGAATTCATTTGAACCTTTGTGCCCATTTCTCAGGTGCGATTGGACCCCCTGTCTTTCAGGTTTCACACCTAACTGATGTTGTGGGGTCCGGTGACCCAAGTCGAGTTTCTGAGTTTAGAGTGCCAGCATGAAGCCACACAAACACACACTGCATCCCAAAGCAGGCAACAGGGTGGCACCCACCGATTCTGCCCTCTGACCGTGGCCGAGGGTACTTGTTTGGGTCAGCATGTCTTCCCCAACTCTGGTGGTCTGCTCACTACCCTTGTCCAACTCCTCTCCAGCTGACCGCTGCCCTCTTCTTTCAGCCTCTCGTCCCAGCGTTTGATTACTTTGGGACAATTGGACATGAGCAGTGGCACATCTGGTGGGACATTACTGCTGGGGCTCGCTAAGTAAGCATGGAGACCCCCAAGTTTTTATTTTTTTTTTCTTTTTATTCATTTCCAGTCACACTGAGGGTCCCAAGTCCCCCACTCCTATGCAGTTCTGGCCAGTCCTCTCCTACCCAGTCGATCTGGACGTCCATCGGCCACCTACACTGTGAGGACCCCTAGACCCTCACACCACTGGCCAGCCCTCATGTGCCCCCCACACAGCGCCAGCACAAATGAGACCAGCTGCACGAGGCAAAAGCTGTCAGCAGGGGACAAAAATAACCCCACAGTGGTCACGTCATCCATCGACATCGCCGGCCTCATTAGCGGAACCTGAAAACGAGTCGCAGCGGCAGCAGCAGGCGAAAGTTTAAATTTAGGCTAATTAGGAAACAGCGTGGGCATCAAAGGTGACGCCATGCAGGGGGCCGTCCTATGCCCGCGCCTATGCCTTCTCATTGAGTCTTTGAAACAAACCCAGAAACATCTGGAAATGAATCTCACTGAGTCCTGGGCCTGCAGGGGGCGCTAAGGAAACTTTGCAGTGACAAGCAGCACTCTGGGGCCACCAGGCCTTGAAAAGCCACTAAGCGGTGAGGAGACGTGTCACCTCTGGGAAGAAAGTGGCATGCGTGAGACAAGACAACAGAGGACAGACCGGTGCCCATAAGATCAATGGAGAAGGAGATCAGATGGAGAGAGAACAAGTGATGGAGGGCAATTCATAGGAGACAGACCTGTAAGGCACTATATAACAGACAGGCAGACGTCCCTTGGCACACTGGCTAGTCCTGCGATTTCACAGATGCATCATCCCGGGTTCAAGTGTCACATCCTGTCCTCTGATGTCCACCCCCCTTCTCAAAGATATGCATATAACGGTGACTGGCAGACCTCTGTGGTGGTCTGTGGTTAAGGGGCCCTGCAATGGACTGGCTCCCCTATCAGCGCTTTGCCCCTGATATTGCCAGGATGTTCTCATACCCACCCTTGACCCTAAATTAGATCACCTGGGCTTGAGAATGTTAGGTCAGTTTGACATACAAGAAAGGCGCCATATAATTAGAGGTCCAGCTTACCAAGTGCGTAGTTACCAAATGGGGTCCTGAGTCTACCCTGGCAGCAGTACCCAGAAGGCAGGAATCGACCCTGGGTGGGACACCAGCCCACTGCATGGCCAGTGCAGTCATCAGAGCACAAGGACAAGGGGGATGACAACACGGCATGGATGCCAATAAACTCATCAATCCCACTCAACTGATTCCTCAAAAAATGCCATCAAGTGAAGATCTGAAAGCCCCCAAAGTCCAAGTCCACCACACTGCCTGGTCACGTGATTCTCGTGTTGACAAATCCATCTGGAGTCCCCTGTCCTCCATCTCTTGAAACACTTCAGTCCTGTCACCTCGTCATCTCCTCTGTCATGGCTCGTCACTGTCACTCTCTTTGGTCCTGCGTGGGTCTGTGTGGCTCATCACTGTCACTCTCCATGGTCCTAAGTGGGTCTGTGTGGCTCATCACTGTCCTTTCTTTGCTCTGTGACGTTGTCCTTGTAGTATGGACACTGTCCAGCACTCCACGTGACATCTCACCAGGGCCTCATAAGCTCCCTTGACTTGCATCTCACACTTCGAGGCGCTATATAACTCAACACCCTGTTTGGATGTGGCCAGCCCACTATGACCCCCAGGTCCTCTGTCATCTATTCCGGTCCCCCTTGTGTGACTCGTTTGGTGTCATCCAGCTGAGAGTGACGGTTCAGCTCCACGGAGAGCTCAGCTGTTAGGGTCCTGGTTGGCCACTTTCAGCCCTACGTGTCGTGGACTGGCCTCTCACCTTGGACTGGTCCCCGCCTCGTGCCCACCGCAGTTCCCCATCGGCCTTGTTCTGACCCGGCCGGATCCCCGGTTAATTCGTGAAGGTCTGGTGGGCTCTGATCTCCGGCAGAGTCTTCAGAAGTGCTGCCACTCGCTAACCTGCATGCTGCCTAATGATTAATCCCGGCATTCCCTGCCCATCTGTCCGCCTGATTTATGTGCCCTCGCCAGCCTCTATCTGATCTAATTAACCAGAACCCATCACTCACCTCCCACTGGAGACATCGTCGTTTTCCAGAGCGTGTTGTCATCAAAACCGGAAAAATATGAAACGGATTACTCAAACAAACGAGCTCGTCGGGAAGACCATGGGCTCCGCGCTCGACTCGTTCAGCACTAAATGCGGCGCCATTCATTACTGTAATCCTCCTCCCCCTCATCAGCACATTGGCCACGGTGGGCTGGGGGGCTGCCCCGCAGGAGGGTCTGCGCAATTATGCTAAGGACACCAGTGCGGCCTTCACACGCAGATCAGCACTCTCGGCATCTGGACTCGGGTTCAAAACCATCCACGGAGGACTTGAATGTCTCGTCCGCAGCCTAGTTTAGTGGGCATGGACCCCCAAACAAACCAATGTCCCCCACCCTGGGCTTCTAATGACTGTTTGGTCATTTAGCTGCCATTAGAAACTCCCTGTAACTGGAAGAAACTGGTTTAGGCAACGTCATGCCATTCGTCCATTTGCAAACCCAACTGTCCTAGGAGATGGGCACACCTGGCAGGGAAAACTCTAGGGAGGTGCCAGTCTGTCACAGTGACACCCACAGGGCAGAAGTAGAGGACTTGGCAAGAAAACCAAACAGCCAACAAGGGAAACCAACAGCTGACATCCAGGGGGTGGAGCCTATCCTGGGAACCCTGGGTGTGAGGCATGGACCAGGCATGGATGTGGTGCCAGGACAGTGTGTGGCACATGCCCGCAGCGGGGCCACTTTAGGGACACCACACATCTTTGAGGCTCTCACAGGAAGCACCACAGAGACATGGAGAGGTCATGGGTGAGGCTTGAACCCGGGACGACGGCTCCATGAGGCTAAGCACTGCACTACCATGCTGCCCAGAAGGCACTGGGCATGGGTTTTGTGCCCTGCTAGGGCGCCATCTCTGTGGACTAACCGTGTCCTCTCCCCACCCAGTCCTGGGGTCCCACATGTGCATCCACCTGAGCAGCACACACTGCTGGTTGAATTTGAGTCCTCACTGTTGTCCTTGTCATCTGTCTGCCTGTCCATTACTGAGTGGGCACAAGAGAGGAGCCAACCCTAGAAGGTGTGCCAGGTCACCAGAGTGCTTAGTGGGTGAGGATACTGGCATCGGACCTGATCCCTCCCTCATTGTTCCCCATAGATGTCACCCAGGAGTTACAGTAGATGTGCCCGCTGTCAGTGAGCGCCCTGTGATGGACTGGGACTCTGCCAGGCTATGCCCAGTGGATGTGAGTCCCGGTAATGGCTGTCCTGAGTTTGTGTGACTGTCACTCTGGCTAATTGGTGTTTGACCTGCACCAGTGAAACTGGGGGTCTGTCTGAGTGCCCACCGTCAAAGAAGAAGAGAAAAAATGCCAAGACATGAAAGGTGGGCATCGAGCTGAAAAAGAAAGGAGAAAAAAAGAAAGAGACACAAGCTGTGGAGATGGAGGGGCCTGCAGGGCGAGGGTCTCAGCTGCAAGTCGAGGGGGAAACACGGCTTCTGTGGACGTCCTCGATGATTACAGTGGTGGTCCGGGTCGCAGGGTCACATGGAACAATCTGGACAGGGTCTGTCGACTGGCCTACTTAGGGACACCAATGACATGGGGGATGGGGGAATCATGCATAGAAAGTGATGGGGCCAGGATTTGAACGGAGACCCCTGGAGACCCCACGTGCCACCCCACACTGAGTCAGCAGATAAGCTGCAGTCCCCCGGGACTTTGACAATTTGACTTTGCGTTGTGCTGAATTCTGTACCCCGTCCCTCCGTCCCCCCGTCCCTCCGTCTGCCCCTTCATTATCCAAGTCCACGTGTCCAGAGCAGAGCACAGGGCAGGAGCAGCACCTGGACATGCCCACCAGGGCCAATTTAGTGTTGCCAGCCCACCTAACTGGCATGACTTTGAACTGTGGGGGGGAATCACAGCCCCCAGCGGAATCCCACCAGGAAAACACGCAAACTCCACACAGGGACACGAACTCGGGGGTCCTACGGGTGTCCTCAGTGCCCCTCCTGCACCTTTGTGTGTCTCAGCCAGTGCCAGTTGGCCCTGTGTGTGTGTCAGAGTGGACTGAAGTGCACAGAGCAGCAGCTCAAGGCTTTGGTGCCAGTCTGGGCACTTGGAGGGCCCTCGTCTGCTGGCCTTGGGGGGCCAAGGTAGTGGAGAAGACAGCGGAGTGTCACTCATCTCCTTCATGAGACCTCACTCACTCTCATTGTCACACACACACTCTGTCTCACTCTTCCTCTGTGAACCCCCAAGCTGCAGGTTTGCGGTGGCCAATGCAAATGGAGGGCAGTGGGCACCCACCTGGCAGGAAATGGCAGACTTTGCCTTGTAAAGTGTAAAGGATGGCACGGGAGAGTTTACAATAAGAATAGAGGATGCGAGGCGAGTGTAGTTGGCAGGACTGAGCAGCACAGCCAGCCTTCACCCAAATCCCACTCGTCCCTTCAGATTGCTTCTAAAGTCCCACAAAGTGGCCCTCAGGTTGGCACTGCATGCCACTGACTGGTCTGAACCTGCAGAGAGCACTTTACTGTGTTAGCCACTAGGGGGCCTCACCCCTTGGACATGGACATCACTAGTGAGATGACTCAACAAGTCATGTGCCAGGGGGGATGACTGGCACCAACGTCTCAGTGGTCTCATTGTGGTGGCCAGGTTGTGGTTGGTTCCTGCCTTGTGCCCAGTGCTATCAGGATACCCATGCACATAGATCAATGCAGGACATGGATGGTGTGGCAGGTTTGTCAAACTGTAAGCCCTGCCTGCTGAAGGGGCATTAATGTCTGCCATCTAATCCAGCTGGAGGCTGTTCAGAGGAGCGGCGGGACAGAAGACGAGGGGGCCGTGGGGGGCCGAGGCCGACTAGAGGAGCTTATCCACCGATTTGTTTCCCCTTTGAAGCCGCGCTCGCCAAAAGCTAATAAAGCCCATCTTGGCGCCGTGTGCAGGAAGTTCATTCCCCTAACGCTGTCGGCATTGTGCCAGCTCTGGGCTCGTTAGCGGGCTGCCACCAATAAGATGACACCAATGAGCGAGTGCTGGAAGGCAGCAACTTCTGTAACTGGGCCTTGTGAAGAGCCAGCCACAGTGCCAACAGTCCTGGGCAATGCCACCTTCAGCTCTGCTTCCAGGGGCCTTTTGAACTGTGCCCTGGTTCTGGCTCCAGTGCCCAGGCCAGTGTTACTTTGAGCTCCTAAGGGGCTCACGTGGGCACAGCACCCAGCACCTATTCAATGTCACAGGAAGGCAAAGCCAACCCAAGCAGCAAGCGGTGCCAGGCAGGAGGCGTCTCCAGATGAGCTGCCAGTTCACCATAGGGCTGACCTCACCTAACTCAGCAAGTGATGGAAACTGATGCCCAGTACAATACAGACTGGCACCACACCTCCTTGTGTTTCCTGAGTGCAGTTCCCTTGATGCCAGCCTGATGCCTAACAACATGCCCAGTTCAAGATCAGGTCTGAGAGTCCAAATTAATCAAAGGTGGCTGTTGATACTTTGCAAGGCCAGCCTTCATCTGGGACTGGGAAGGCCACCAGGGGACTGTAGGGGACGGCTGACACTCGACTGGCAGACCCCTGCAACGTGTCCAATGGAGGACTACGCTGGAGAGCAGGCAGCCAGGGGGCTCCACTGAGTCGGTGATGATATTAAGCAATGAGGGGCTTACCAGGTGATCCATACGGAATTCGGACTCATTTGGAGCGTAATGAGCAGCTGGCACCGCCGTGAGCTGCCATGGCGCGACACATAAATTCGTGTTTACTTGATTGCCATTCAAGGTGAACTCTGCCGCGTCTGAGAAATCAAATGAAATCACCGGCGTCACTTATTAGACATTCTCGCTGCGATTTCGATTTGCTTTGTTTTTTTTTTTTTCATAAACACATTTGACACGTTTCAGTTTCGGACCCCCGCGCTCATGAAGTCGGAATCCGTTAAACTGAAGGCCACCTGTCCGGCCACTCGTGACTCTCAAGTGACAATCGCGTCTGAAACAGCGGCAGTCAATGTTGTGGAGTGTCGTTCTAATCATTAAGGCGAGCAACACGCCAAATCAGAGGAGATTCCGTTACCAGTTTAGGGGGGTCCGGCAGCAAGGTGGGCAGAGGGAATGTCACATCAATCGACAACCCTTTAAACCCGCAGGCTTCAAATCCTCGAGTCGCCCCCCCCTGACACAAAGTAGAGCCCACCTTGGAGACCTAGGTGGCATACAGCGCCTTTCTCCGTTTAATGGAATAAATGGAACTCGAGCAGGGGGCTTGCCACATGACCGACTCGAAAGCTGAGCCTGACCACCAATATGCCCATCAATGATATAGCGCCTTTCACATCACAATCTCCATCTATCCTACACTTTATGGCGCCTTCACGTGTATCTCTGGGCCTGTGATATAGCGCCTTTCTCATCTCTGCCTATCTATGCCCTCAGGTGCCCCCCAGGTGTCTGCCCTGTGACTGCTTTTCCCCTTGTCAAGGTGTATCACGTGACTGGCACCTGCCCCCCTCCAGAGTGCACAAGAGGGCACTGCCATCAGGAACAGGATGGCAGCTCATCACGTTCAGCACCTGGCACAGAGGTGCCACTTCACTTCTTTGTTATTTTGTACCTGTGGCTCAGCCTTGGCCCTTATCTTCATTTTCAGTGGGCACAGCCCTGCAGCCCCCAAGTTCCCTGTCACAGCTGGCGGTCTTTGGCCTTCAGGATGTGCCCATCCTCAGTCCTGCGTCTCTGCACACCCCGGTGCCCCCACAGTCAGACGGCAGTTTTACCCCCTAGGCCCAGAAGCGGGCAGCTGATTGTCGGCCCGCCGTTGCTCATAACAGAAGCCACTCATAAAGTCGTTGGCGTCTCCGGCGGTCTTAACGAATGTTTTTCAGCTCTCGTCTCAAGTGTGTGCACTGGCGCTCGACGTGGGCCGACGGAGTTTACCAGAGGAGTGCTCGGCAGCGACTTCACGGCAACATTAGCGTTTGGGCAGCAATGCCTGTGCCATCTGTCAATAGGCAACTGGGTAACCGAGACATTCCTGGGTGCTGACACAACAGTGGGCAGGGTACAAGGATAATATGGAAGTGGGCAGCAGGAGTCACACTCATCACCAACGGGCACTCACTTAGAAAACAGCGAGTGGAGCGCCACCACCTGCACAGCCATTTATTATGAGCGGCCTGTGGACACACACGCATGAGATGGGTGACAACATTGACCCTGGCGGACAACCTCGCCAGTGCCAACAGGGACGTGGGCTTAGATGGACAACAGAGCTGATACACCTGCAGCTGCCAGGCATGCCAAATGAAATGTGTGAAGAAAGTCACTGGGAGAAAAGGGCAGAAAAAGTGAGGTGCCAGCCCTAATGAATGCCAGTCTCGGTGTGCCATGGGCAGAGCTGTGGATGGCCACACGCCTGAGTCTAAGCTGTACATCTACTTTTAAATATAGTGCCTTTCACTGCGAGTGCCACCACAAGCATAATGGGGGGTCTGTCCCTGCGTGGCTCAACAAACATACCCTGTGATTCTCCGCTTCCCGTGGCCACCGGTCACCATAACGGTCAGGTGAAAGGTTGGGGACAGAATGGCCTGAACAGCTGCTGCCTGCCCAGAGAGAGGGACGATCAAAATCATTGGAGCAAAGGACCCCCTGGAGTCCAGCATTCACCAGCTTCATGTGAGGAAGACAGCGGACGCCATCAAAGACTCGGACCTCCTGCTTCAGAGCCAGACCACGAGACGTCGACCATTCCTACAGTTGGCGCTTGCAGTTACCCCTCCAAACCACAAGATGGCCGCCTCTTAGTGGGCTTACAGCACCGCCATCGCTCCCCATGGCCTCCCAGCATGCACCTCACTTAGGCCCAAGACAGACATCTTCATGGAGACCCTGGAATGAGGACCACCTCCAGACACACTGCATGTCACGTGCACCCATGGCGTCATCGTTAGGCGTTAAAGGACGAAGCTTTGTCACCGGACCTGTGGCCCTCAAGCAGTGCACATGCGGACCTGTGGTGGGCCTCAGTGACGGTGACAATGTCCATCCAGCCCCCCCCCCAAAGCCACACATCTCCCCCTTCCAGCTGTATCTCTCCGCCTGTCTGTCCCTTCCTGAGCCGTCCATCCACTTTGTGCCCCCCGACTGAATCTGCAGCCCACCTCCACTCCTTCTGAGCAGAAGCAGACATCAGCTGGTGTGGCTGACTGACATGTCTTCATATAGCGCCTTTCATTGCTGTCTCATGGGCTGGTGAGCTCACGCTGGCTCCTCTTCCTTCCTGCCTGCCCTGCTCCTTCCCTGCCCAGTCAGTTGGCATCATTAATGGGCCAACAGCTGGCATGAAATCCATTGGGCATCCAGCATTGTTCAAAAGCTGCCTTTGCCCCTTGAGTGCCAACCCTCACCACAGTGTCACAATCCCCCTACTTCCCCCTGATGGCCTGCTGCTTGGAGAGTCACCCGCCCTCCTTTGGCCCCTCGATGCCCGCTGCTCTTTGCAAGCCTCTTCATCGCTCAGTTGCCATTTCAAGCCGTCACCAGTATGAGGGGCTGTGAGGGGCTAAAGGGGGCCACTCGACGGGCTCTCCGCTCCTGCCATCTACGCTCAAGGCGCTGGCATCTTGTAACGAGCGCAACTGGTGAGATTTGCATAATTTATTAGACCTCGTGGAGAAATGTGCTGATCTTCATCATGTCTACAATTATGCAAATGAGTCAATAACAGGCAAAAAATTAATTTCAAATAAACGACACTTTAAAGAAAGGCTCTTGTACAACGACATGTCGAGCTGAATGAGAACACCGACGTACACACGACAAGAACAGCCCTCTGGCAACCTGGGCACATATGGGGCATCTGTTGGGCAAACCAGTGCCACCCTGGCAGCACAATAACAATCAAATGGGCCTGTGCCCACACAAAGGAGCGCAGCTTTGAGGTTATGCCATAGTAAATTTGGCACAGAAACTTGAAAGCGCCCATCCAGGGCTGTGGGGCACAACTGTCATCGGGTGCAAGGCGGGAACAGCTGGAAGGCAAATACAGCTTAGCAATGCCAACCTGCATAACGGTGGACTGGGCGAGGGAGAACGTGCAAACTCCACGTGGGGTGGCACCTGAGACTGGGACCCGGGCCTCCTTATGGCACTGTGCCACCCACGTTTGGACCAACGAGGAGAAAGAGAGAGAGAAAAAAAAAACGTGAGGAGACAATCAGCTGTTAGGAAAGGCGCCGGTCACGCGACACCGAGAAGGCGCGCGCACAGGCATGAGCGGAGGAGGTGCGCGTGGACGCGCACGCACATGCACACGCCGAAATCGAACAAAACCAAAGGCGCTGTATTGAAAACAGAGGCCGAGTGAGTGCTTGGGGCGGGACTCGGTAGTTTGACGCGAGCACCTGACAGGTCATAGGGCGTATAGCGCCTTTCGGAGCCTTCTTGAAGTCTTTGGAAAGTTTGAATGAGTCGGCTGGCATTTCGGCGCCCGCCCCCTTTCTAAGCCCCGTGTGCAGCCCCTTTCTTTTCTCTCTCTCTCTCACGAGCCCCGTGATTGTCTGCTCGCGTCGGCCCAGGTGAGCACGCGCGCGCGCCCGCCCGCCCGCCCGCAGGTGCTGCCGGTGTGCCCGGCGGGCGCGCGGAGACGACAATGAGCGCTGACAGCCCCACGCCGCCGTCGCCGCTTTTGGCTTCTCTTGCCGGTCCCGCTTCTCTTCTTTGTTCTTTCAATAAACGCTCATCCGGTAATACAATCAGACATGCCAGCCGCCTGTGAATCAAACATCCGCTCGAGCAAATGCTGCATGAAATCTTCAAAGTGTCACTCAGGGATGCCATTTCAAAAAAAAGAACAGAAAATGATCTTTAATGCCGCGTGCCGGTAATGTGACTGTTCCGGGGAGGGTGGCCTGGAAAGCAGCGGATCAACGGCGGCTGGACGAGGGTCGGCAGAAGGGCATCTCAAAGCGAGAAGAGGCCAAAGAAACGAGCTGCCAGTGGTCAGACCCCACAAGCCCCTCACACCGGCTGGGCTTCGGCCACTTGGGGACAAGGGCCTGGCGCCGCCTACAGAATGAACCGGCTCTGCCGCCTTGGCACAGAAGTGGGCACGCCGACTCTTTACTCCCCATTGGTCAATGAGGCTCAGATGGGGGGGGGGCATAAACACGGGATCAGGTGAGAGCAGACCCCCCCCCCCCCAAGTACAAGGCCGGGAGACCAAATGTGTGCCTTGATGCCAGTTCACTGCGAACAGAGCCCATCACAGCACTGTCCTGAAGGAATGCCAGTCCATGATTGGGCACTCCGACATTACCAACAATGGTCAGCTCTGTATGGCTTAGAGTTAAACAAGAGGGCACCAATTGCTGTGCCATCCTCTGACAGTAATCATTCATCAATATGTGCTAATTTTACAAATGAGACTGGCCCTGGGTTCAAATGCCAGCGTGGCCAGGCCCTGTGGCACACTCGGTTTTCTTGCAACATGCCACGGTCCTGCGGGTGTGGCGCTCTCCTGACCCAACGTGCCATGTGCGTGATGGACAAGCGTCCTGGCTGGGTCGGTCCCTATCTTCTGCACCCACCCACACTCACATAGCCCACTCCACTGGTGCCCCTTGGCCTGTACACTCCTCAAAGACCCTCAGACTGGCAGCACCTTTCACAATTCACTTTTACAAACCCACTGGAGTAGCCGTGCATTTTCATGACATGACTTGCCAGGAGCAGCGGGCCGGCGACACTGAGGGGCTCTGCAGGGCTGGCATCCCATCCGTGGCACAGGGGGCATGAGTGACATGAATGATGGACTGGGGCTTATTAATTGATGGAAAGGCAGAGATGGCTGGACAGCTAGACAGACCAACCGAGTAACTGTCAGATGGGCACACAAGCAGCTTCAGAAGCCCCCCATTCTTACACAGCTGGCCATCACATCCCCTAATTCATGAGAATCAGTGGGCCACTCCTTCAACGGGCTCCCTGCTCATCAGGTGGGTCGGCCATTTCTCTTCATTTCACTTCTCATGATAACCGTGAAGGTTGGCACTCTTCATACTAATGCCCCTCGCCAACTGCCCATCCTCTCCCTCCTCTTTGATACAGGGCGTTATCAAAAGGGCACCAGTTGGGCAGAGGCTCCTGCACCACAACTACTGTACACCAAATAACAAAGTCTCTGGGGGGGTGCCATCTCCCATGAGCATCCAACAAGGGTGGGTGGGGGCATCAGATTACACAAAGCACAGCCCGCTGCAGCGAGTATGGTCACCAGTGAGCAGGAGTGCCAGGCCGGGCCAATGGTGGTGGGGGGCACACATCAGTGGGTGTGGATGAATTTGACCAGCAGAGGTGCCCACTGCCCAGGTCAGGCGGTTTATCCCTTTACTCACAGAGGCTGTGCCCATGGCCCGGGTGGCTTTCCAGGCAGGTGAGGGGTTAACGGCACAAAGTTCAGTCTTCTCAATGAACATGTGGCACTCGAGGCAGGAGAAGAGCAGACAGCTGGCATGAAACCTGGGACCCTAATTAGCCGCCAAGACAAACACTCGGCTCGTCTCTATGGGAACGGGTCAACGACGAGCTTTCATCGGCCCAAATCCTCACAATCCAAGATGATCTCAAAGTTTGGGAACAAGGAGCGGATGGCGACCACCACAGCCGGTGGTCCGGAAGCACGGACACCAATGTGTGAATATCACCCTTTTGCCAGTCCTCCTAGTGCCCCCAGAGGTGCCATTACACTACGGTGCAGGGTGATGCACATGTAACTGGGGCTTTGCTCATTCCTTCGTCTTGTCAATCCAGGGAACCTGAAGGCCACATGGGGCACAACGCCAGACAGATGCCAGTGCACTGCACTCCCTCACACTGTGCCACTTTTGAAATCAGCCAACTCGTGTGGACGCAGAAGAACATGTAGAGCCCACCTGGAGGGTAAGAGGGCTGAGATTTGAACTCGGGCTCGGTGAGGCGGCAGCGCCAACCACTGGGCCACATTGTAACACCTGGAGATACGATATGGCGCCTTGCTGAGTGAACACTGCCTTAGGGGGTCTTGCAGGTACATTGCTGCCAAGCCCAGTGTCTCATTCTGGGTGACACAGAGTGCCAGTGCCAGCTTGTTGGCAGTCCAACATTTCAACTGCTCCTATTCATCTCGAAAGCCATGACATCAGAAGACTGGCACTTATTAAGAGCAATTCCTCCTTGATGGCCATCATGGCACTTTTTGCTTGTGATTGGCCCCATGAGAAGATCAGTAAGATGCCATTCTCCCTGGCACTTGCACAGCCCAATGCCCTTAAGGATGTGTGGGCAGAGTGCTGAGCCCGTCAGGTGTGCCCGCGCAGTGGCCCTGCAGTGGTCTGTTCAGATTTGTCATCTTGAGGGACGAGGACCACGCTGTAGGGTACAAGGCGACCTCTCCATGGCCGATGTGCCAACTCAGATGTGGCCGACAGGCGGCATATTAAAGAGAGGAAAGCCTGGTGTCCGACAGCGAGGGTCTCCTCAGCGACCACCTCAAAAAAAAAAACAACCAAATACATAGCTATGTATATATAGCGCCTGTCTGTCCCTCTGCTTATCCCCGCCAAAGTCACTGCTGTCACCGAGCACCGAAAGTAGGCGACAGAAGCCAAGCGAGCGTCGAGAAGTGCAGAAATGCAAAGCGCGGTGAACGCGTGAGTCACCGGTGCACCTCGTCAGTGCCACCAGGCTGTGCCAATTAGCACTTGGCAAATGGAGACGAAGGCTCAGAACAGAACAGAGACGCGTGCCGTGAGCCAAGGGGCTCGTCGAGGAGAGGGCATGGCGACAAAGCGGGGCCCCGGTGCTCCCCATCCTGGTATGCACGCGGACAGCGGCGTGCCAACGTGTGCCACGCGGCCTGATCAAATGAGATTAACTGCAGCTCGTCCTCTGAACATGAAGAGCAGCCGTCATTGTCATTAAGCGTGAGAACGCAGCTGTGACACAACTAATGAGCAAACTGGTGGCGTCACCCGCGGAATGCCCAGTCCCCGTCACACATGAAAGAGAAACGGGGGGCACTGCCAAAGACCAAAGGTGCGCGTGCTCGAACGTTTAACAGCGCCGTCTGACCGGCTTGATCCAGTCTCGGGGCACCGGGCGCAAGGCAGGACCCGAGTCTGGACGGGCGCCATTACGTCAGAGGAGCACCTATAGGAGCACGGGAAGGTGACACTGGGCCAGCGCGAGGAAGGCGTTGATGGTTGGCACCAGACTCGGGCCACTTAAGGGACAGGCGACAACGCGCTAGAGAGGACCGAGGCGGGGCACCGCGGCCGACACGCGCCTTCCCGAGTTTGTGACCTACAGGTGCGCGGCAAAGGGACAGTGACAAGTGCGCCCATGAGTGCCTGATGGCAGAGATTAGTGGCAAATAAAAAAGCAACGGAAAGTGGAGAAGGATGAGGAGGATGAAGATACTAATAGTGGATCGCACTCCATATACACATTTGTGACTCCAGGGGCGTCACCAGCTTCAACACTTATTAGGGGCTTTGCCCCCTACACCCCCCAATGCTATTACTTCAATATAAGTGTGAGATGGAAAACTCGGAGGGATTGAGCCCCCCGTGCGCGGGGCTTTCACGGGTGGTCAGAAGGGCTGGACACCTGAGAATAGGAGCTGAAGGGCCTCCTACAAGCACGACGCCCACCACTGAGTGACACCTTTGTGGCACAGCGCTTATGGCACTTTGTTGTCGCATCTCCAGCAGGCGCCAGTGTCACAAGTTTCTCCTGGCAGCGCAGATGATCGCCGATCCTGACCCCTTGGCACGTGACACCAGTCCACCATGCCCTTCTCAAGTCTCCATGCCCGCTCTATTTGATCCGCATTCTCGCGATCCGGTTTCAGCTCCTAATTTGCGTCCAGTTTCCGGGTTGGGGGGGAATGGTGCAACTGGTCCTGGTTCAGACCTTCCATTGTCAGAGAGGGTGCACAACTTCTAATGTGCCATCAGTGGTCCCGGAGTGGCCCAGTCACTGTGAACTGGTGTCTCAGGCCGGCGGGGCAGTCGCCCTCATACCCGGTGCTGTCCAGGTGGGCTCCAGTTGTCCCCATTTGCAGCATTGGGCTGAGCGGAGCCGATGATGGTCCCTGTCATTGGCTAAATAAATCAAGAAGAAGAAGACTGATAAGGTCCCGGCCGATGCCAACCCCCAGGTTCGCCCGCCCCGTTTCATCCGGGCAGCTCCTGTCCTGCTCCAGCGTGACGCTCCCTGCACTTGGAACGACTTGTCGGCCGGTGGAGCCTGGCGGGCGCTATATCAAGTGGCGCGGCCCCGATCCGGAGTGCAGCAGGAATGTGAACGGCCGATCACTGGCTTGACTCCGCTTCCCTGGTGCACGCGCCCTCGCGCTCCCGCCTCGTGACAGACACAAGCCTGCGTAGAATCGGAAGTTGAACTCCAGCCAGATGACTCAAAGGCCCCTTCAGTGTGGCGGTGGCACGAAGAACGGCGCTTGTGTGAATGTGAACAACGAGCCGCAGAGCCCAGCGGGTCCCGTGCGCTTACGTAAAGGCCGACCTTGGCGTCCGCCGTGCCCGATGCTGAGGGGTCTGCCCGGGTGTGACGAGTGGCACGTGCGTCCGGGGACCAACCCGGCAGCGCTCGTCTCAAGTACCCCGAGCCCCGCGTTGATTTTGTGTCACCCAAGTTTTGAGAGCGCCTTATCTTCTGGTGGTATTGGGGGGGGGCGGGGGCAGCGGCGACGCCGTCCGCAGTTTCGGCTGCGAGCACCATCTCATTACCATTGCCGAGGGCTTCCCTGGACTGGCACGAGCCCGTTGAGGCGGACCTGGCGTTTGAACCCCCGGTGAGCCGAGCCGTGGCGGCGGGCACAATCACAAGTTCCTCCGACACGAAGACCAATGTCACCTCGTCAACGGTGCGACAGCCGCCCCGCCAGCCGAGCAGACGCAAGTTTTGAACCCATGCAGGTAAACCGCGGAGCGGGTGTCACGGCGCCCGAAGCCCAGGCAGCATCGCCACGGCGACAAAAGCCAGAGATGCCCAGAGAAGCACATTCGGGGGGTCGATCGGTCAATGCCAATGCGATGCCTCCAAACTTACCGTTCGCTGCAATGACGAGTCCTGCGAGGAGAAGCAGCGGAGCCCCGAGTCTCCTCCGCGCAGTCATGTCTATTGCTGCTATTCCACACGGCCGCTGTGATTTGGATTTTCTCTTTTCTTTCCGTTGCCCGCGTCCTCCTTCGGTTGTCAGAGATCACAAAAGCCCATCCAGCAGCTCCCGCTTCGGCAAAGGGACGTGACGCCTGTGCTGCAGGGAATCGCCTCGATCAGCTCTCATAGCATCGGCGAGCGCCACTGCGGAGATCCGGCAAGGCAGCGCGGAGCGGAGCGGGGAGGCAGAGGCAGAGGCGGTCTTCATCCGGCGAGCGACACACACGCACTGTGTTCGGGGGAACGGGAGCGGCGAGAAAAAAAAAAAAAAAAAAAAAAAAAGGCAGCAGAGGCGAGCCGCTCAGGCGGCGGCGCTACCAGTAGAAGGAGCTGCTGGACTCAACCATCGTCGGCGCGCAGGGGAAGGGAAGCAGATGGAGAGTCGGAGCTGCAACTTCGCAGGCGACGTCAACCTTCTCCCTCCCAGGCTGAGAAAACACCTAGCGGGTTCAAATGAGCGAGCGAGCGAGCGAGAGAGAGAGAGAGCGGCTCCCGCCTGCCAGCAGACGACACCGTGTGCGTGACACGCGAAATCAGCGCTCCGGGCTCGCCTCACTCCGCTCCCCGGCCGTCCATTGGCTGCTGCGGCTGCTGCGGCTGCGGCTGAGAGAACACAAAGCCGACTTGGCCGAGCGGATCATCGACTCTTCATGCGCACCTTTGCATTTTTTAACAGAAGCGCCGAGTCAGGGCTCGTCTCATCGCGCGAAACTTGTACGGGACCGAAACACACACACACACACACACAGACCGGGCCAATCGGATCTGGGGCTTCAATCGGCATGCGGCACATATCGATACACGTCATCGACAGGACACTCGATACTCTCTGAAACGCCTCCGCCACCTCTCATCGGCCCTGAGACCCTCGGAGGGCGACGAGCTGTTGCAGCCTTTCATCAGAGGAATCCCAAGTCCGTGACCGAGGCGCGTGCATGTGCGGCAGGGCGTCCCTTCTAGGATTGGCACCTGCTTGGCGCGCGCCTGTTGCCTAGCGAATCTCACACGGGCGCGCGCGCACGCTCACTCTTCCTCTTGTTGGGTGACTGAAACAGCAATGGACGGGGGTTCAAATGAGCGTGCCCGCGCAGGCCCCCACGGGATGGCTGTTTTGGTCGCCGTTGGACTTGAGACCCTTGAAATGTCGTGTGCTGAACGCGCCCACCACCACAGACACCACAGACTCTCCGGAGTTCAAAATCGAGATCTTCGTTATTCATTTGATTGCGTGGATTACTGAAAAGGCCGTTCGTGTCAGAGGCTCCGTCCACTCTCAACGCGATGACTAAGTGACAAATTCGAAGGTGGCTTTTAAAAGCACGCCAGACTGTCACATTCACAGCCTTCTTTCAGAAATCAAGTCTTGTCGGGGGGTGGGGTGGGGTAATTGCGTGCGGTTTTTCTTTCTTATTTTAATTACTCAATGAAGCCCCCGCAGTTCTTAACAGTCAGAGTCCCGCAATCGACGGCTGCGCCCCCGACGCCCCCCGTGTGTGTCTCTTCGGCGCCCAAGTTGTGTAACACTGCGCAGGAGGCGCCGACTGCAGACGAGGCTCGCGTGAGCGCCACTCCGGACAGCGCGCGGCTTCAAGCGCGTGACTCTGCTGCCATCTACAGGCAGACTTGCGCCAAGCACTGAACGGGCGCCGCGCATGAGCAGTCGGGCCGCGGAGGTTCAAACGTCTCCGACTTCAAAGTGCCGCTGCACAAGCTCGGCTCGTTCTTCAAAGTGCAGGCTGACAGGCGTGACGGTGAACTTGAAGTTGGCACATGCATAAATAAAACGGGCATTGGGACCTGAATATGTGCCCAAGTTCGAGGACAGCGACCTGCTATCATGAAAGGCGCTAGATTAGATGGACTAAAGGTGACTTTTTCAGCAGACATTTTGTTGCCAGTCTGTTATGCCACATAAAGCTGGCTGTTGCTGTGGCCGTGTGGCACACTGAGATGGCCTTCTTCTTCTAATGTGGTCAAGCCGTGACGTGACCGTCCCTTCTGCTCCTGTGACTCTCGGTGTCCTCGGCCTCGTCTGTGATTTCCGTTGTGCCTCCTACTCTGCGGCTCTTCTGTTTGGCGGTGCCCATCTCTAATATTCTCAGATATCAAGGCTTGCAGCTGCCGGTGACTTGCAGGAGGGCTGCCACGTAGCAGATGGCCTTTGGCACTGAACTGGGCACATTGCAGGCTTCATGCCGTATTGAGTGTCGGGGCCTAACAAAGCCGCTGCCCCCAAAGAAGAAGGACAGTAAGCAAGCTTTGCTTTAATATAGCGCCTTTGCACAAACACTGGCAGCTCCCTCTCCAGCCACGAGAGGGCTGCACTGCCCTGGCCAATTCATTCATGCAGGACACCTGGACAAGACCCCCCAAAACGATCGAAAGGGTGTGTCATTCCAATAGAGGGCAGAAGTGTTCAGAGGCTCAAAGACCCCCAAGCTGCCCTTCAGGTGGACTTCCTACTGCCAATCCATAGAGCATTCAGTGGCACAGCCAGCAGGTGGCGAGCTCTCTGCCACCACACCAAGTGTAAAGTACAGGGGTGATGCCAACATGCACAGGGAAGGGGGGAGGCGGAGGCAGATATTAAGGTGTGAGGATTCCCAAAAAAGTCAAGTCACCCCTCCTCAGCCTGAGGGGCTTGTCTGGTCACGTGACCCGCAATGTGCTGCCGAAAGGCGCTACATCTGCTGAAGCCCTGGCCTGGCACTCATATGGCGCACCACAGTCTCATTAGGTGCCGCTGTGCTGCCGGCTGCCTCATTAATGCTAATTAATTCCAGCTTGGAAAACATTTGCTGGCTCTTGTCTAATTGGCATCGCTTTGGGGTGTGCCCAACATGAGTGTGCCGGTTAATCACCTTTAATCCACTCTGAATTCCAAAGCTTTCACAATAAAACCCCCCCCAAACCCGTTCCGCCCGTATCGTGCCAAAGGCTCAACAAGGCATCCTTTGGGTGGTTCTCTGTCTGTCCTGTTTGGTCACCGGCGCTGGCCCCTGAAAAGCAACATGGCAACGGGCACGGAGAAGTCACATGAGGGGGGGCACCTTATCGCTGGCCTTAATCAACCTCATGACCACAAAGCACGTGAGGGGGCACCGACCCTGAAATGAGGGGGTCTTCGAGTGAAGACGTGCCGGTGGGCTACAGGAATTCTGTGTGGGATGTGGTGTGGCCTGCATGCCAACAGAGGGCGCCATCAAGCCTGAGGCCTCCTAGTAGTTAACTGGGGTCTGAATGGACTGCAGGGGGCGCCCTTGAGCCCAGAACAAGGTAGGGAAGCCAAAGTAATTCATTAAAGAGCAGACAGAAAGTCAAGGAGGAGCACCGCAAAGTGCCAATCTAGCACGTGCCCTGGCTGCCAGGCTGTGCCACTCACTCTCAGACCTTTTGTCCCTTAAAGCCACTTGGGTGTCACTTCTGGCCACGTCCCAAAGGTCAGTTGTAGATTTGGGGGTGGCAAGCTGCTCCTAGTGGCCACTGGTGTTCCTGCACCCCTCATCCCCCCATTAGTCTTCAAGCATCGGGCCCTCCGGGTCAGTGGTCACTGGCCTGGTCCTCAAGCACCCCCATGTGGACAGGTGCTGCCACTGCCACCATATTTCCCTTGACCTATGGTGACTGTCCCCTAGTGTCCTGAGTGAGTATGGCATCAGCTCACCCTCTCTTTCCACAGTGGTGCCCTTCTGTGGAGCCATGCCATTACATGCACTGCCCCCTGGTGGGTACCAACTATACATAGCATGCACATTAAAAACTGGCATCATCCAAGACAAGGTGATGGGGGCAGGAGCCTGTCCTGGCAGTACTGGGCACAAGGTGGGAATGGACTTTGGAGGGGGTGCCCATGCATTGCAGGGCCCACAAACGCAGATGCCAACATGGGCCAGTTCGGAATTGGCAAGCAGCCTAAGCTGCATGAGGGGCACAACTTGGCCAGTCAGCAGGGTGATAACACCTCTGCCCAGGTGTCTCCCATGGCACCCCATTGGGACACTGAGTGACCAATTCACCATTAACTTGTCCTCAAGAGCAGAGTATGAAGTGGAAACTGAAAGGCGCTATATAAGATTAATCTGTAAATTGACCACGTGAAGTGGCAAAGCCACTGCTGCCTGACAAGCCTCAGTCCCGGGTTCAAGTGCCTTGGCCCTGCCATGTTCAGAGATGGCCACTCATGCCAAGCTGGTGTCTGCGTGGAAATGCTGCACATCAGTGGGCCTGCGTCCCACCCCCTTGTGATGCCATATTGCCAAGCAAGTTCAGAAAGTGACAACCTAAGTACAAAATAGTGGTTGTGCCCCCCCCCCCCACTGTGCCCAATTTAAGCCCACACCATTTATGAGGAATTCTGTGGCAGATGAGGGACTTCATGGCACCCAAGCAAGGTGGGCACACTGAATGGACTCTGCATCTGTTGGTCATAAGTCTTGAATTTGACGATGAAGCCGGTCATGCCACTCCTCATCACAACGTCACCATCTAACTTGCCACCTTTTTGGTTTCATCCATTGCCCCTTGGAGCTTTCAAATTTGACATTAATGTCCCACCACCCGGGACCCTGCACTCCCAGAAGCCTCCAGCAGAGGGTGCTGCAGGGGTCCCTACACTCTTGGCACACACATGCCAATGTGAATCTTGGGTATGACTGCAGGGCTACAAGGAGTTGGTGAGTGAAGGGGTGCAGATGACAAGTGCCCACCCAGCGGGGTGATCCCACTTCTCCCACCAATCGTACCTCCTGTTCAATGTCTGACATGTCTGGGACTGAAATGACAAGTGAATGACGTGGCGGGGGTGAAACTGTCGCGGTTCAAGCCCTGGCCTGTGTGGGTTTGGCAGGGCTCCACTCTGGATGCCCACACTTGACAAGGGGTTGCTGTGGGAGACTGGAATGGCCCCAGTAGGACGAGATGGGCAGCGGGCAGAGTGACCCTGATCTGTACTCAATCAGGGAGGCCTGCCATCTTTGGCTCATCTGGACCTTACCACTTGCCAATCAAGTCACTCATTGCCCATTGTAGAAGACTCCAAGACCTAAGTGGCATGTGCCAGTCCTGCACTCCAGGCTGATCCTGGCATGCCAGTGGTGGGCACACAGCAGTGAGTGAAATCATGGAATTCAGAAAAGAAACTTCACAATTTGGAGTTGGCATTCAAAGAGATAGATGGGGGCACACAACTTGGGGTCTGCAAGGGGTGAAGTGAAGGGTGTTTGTCACAGTGGTCTGTTTTATGACATCTTTATATGTGTCAGTGACAGTCGATGGATTATATAGCGCCTTTCTCAATGCTAACCCCTCTCTTCACAATTCCCTGCTTGATGATGCCTATGCCTTCGGTGCCCTCCGTTTTTGGAATTGGCACCCCTGGCCCCACTCTGACCGTTGCCCTTGGCCTGCCTGTGAGCTGGTGGCTCCGGATGGTCACAACACTAAATAAACTCAACCGCCCCTCAGCTTTGGCACGGCTCTTCTCTGGTGCCATTCTCCATGCATCCTGTAGGGGTCTCTAACAGCTCATCCACACTGAATCCCCACTTAACCCAATTGAGCATCACCTGGCATTGGCGTTCACCACCTGGCACACAAATTCCTCTCTGGCAAGACTAAACTGTTATTGGGTGGCATTATCCTTGAGTGGGCACCTTTGAAGAGTAAGTGTGTCAGGCTCTTACTCTGGTACTAATTCACCTGTCGTGCTGCCAACATGCTGCCCATTCACTGCTAAAAATTTAAAGGCCACATGATAACGAGACGCCTGGCTTGGGCAGCCGAATGCCTCCTTCACACTGCCAGCATCTCCTTCACATATTCATGAACACTGGCAGACCCTGCAGATGCGGGAGACAGTGGGCCCCCCCTTGGCATCCTGAGGGCCTAGGGTGGCAAAATCACCACCAATAGGCCACCTGGGGGGACACACACATGCCAGCTGTCACACTTGGCCCCCACCAAACCTGGAAAAGAGCGAGACAACCAGCCAAAAAAGGAACTTAACTGTCACACAGGGCCATCGGCGCCAATATGTAGGATGTGACAATGAGTAGGAAGATGGCATGGCAGTAGAATGACAAGGGTCACTGGTCAGCTGTGTGTTCACAAGCTGTCATTTTTACGTCCTCTGCGGTGACATCCATATGTCACTTCCCTGCCCCGGAGGTGACATCCTTGCTTGCTGCTCAGCCGGTGCTACACCTTCAGGGTGGCACGCTTCTCTTCCCCTCACACGTGGGACGTCGGGCTCGCTCTTGGCTTGCGGGCTGCCATCACCTGTGCCCACGTTTTGCATTCTGTGGCACCCGCCCTAATCCTGTGTGAGATCTTCCTGAAATTAAATCGTTTTGGCAAACTGCAAATGTTGCCTGAGGGGTGAAGTGATTGGATTTGAAGAGAAATCGATGAAGACGAGTGTGGCAGAGAACACTCCGAAGGAACTAATGAACAACAGCTACCAGTGTGACCAGTGAGGGTGCCATGCTGACTGGGCAACTCCGTATGTCCCACATCTTAGCTGACTGGCATTGCCTGTTCGGACCCTGTTTGAGTGAAAGTCCTCTGCCAGTGCCTACAGCCTCAGGTGGCACTGCCTACCACATATGCCCAGTGCTGTTATTTCTCCACACCTGGTCAGTCTTGCTAAACAACTGCTTGGCATGCTACGGTAAGGGGCGATGCCCATGCTCACTCAATGCCCGTCTCCAACTGCCTTCAAGGGGTAACATCCCTGTAGTGTGGTGGCATCCGGACCTGCTGACGTGTGGGTCCACGAGGGAGCAGAAGGGCATGTCACCTGATGGCACATACAGGGACACTGAGAAAGCCACTTGGAAGCAGGACCTCATCGGAAGTCCGCCCTCGGACCACGCCCCGTCGTGACCACGCCCATACGCACCACCCGAGTCCAGTCAGTGTTACGTGGCTTTGCTGTCACCTTTGCTGTTACCTGTCCATGGTGGTGAGGTGACAAGTCCTCGATGTTGACCTAGGGGTCTCCGGACCATCCCACACTCTCACTGTTCTTGATCCGGCGGTCTGGGCACCATGCCATGGGGGAGGTGACACGTGCAGACCTGGCTGACACTCTTGTCCTGGGACAGCGTGGTGGGCTCGCTGGTGTTTACCCTCACCTGCTCTGCCCCACAGGGTCCTTGTGCTGAAGCCCACCACCCACTCTGGACCCTAACCTGCTTGGGCTCTCCACAGTTAGTCGCCCCATCGATCCGTACCCGGTGGTCACTATGGAAAGGCGCTATACGCACCACGTGGTTCACACCAGGTCTGTTCTCTTAGAAGAAGCCGCAGGCGGCACACAGGGTGACAACAAAGTAGAAGGCGATGTGGCGCGCCTGGTGACAGCCTGCGGCATCGAGTGCTTTTGCCCGGCGGCGTGCCAGTGAACTGCGCTCCTCGTGAAGTAATCATGAAGACAGGCTGTCAGCGCCCAGACCGCGACGCCTGCCGCTTTCATGTTTCCGTCGCCAGCCCAGACGAGCGACTCTGCTGTGACCCCGGTGACAGGTGACGAATGCTACTTGTGTGGCACTCCTGCCCTGAAAGGCGCTATAAAGACCAGGGACGCAGACTCAAGTATAACCTGAGGGGTCCAACACCTTCACCTTTCAAGGTGCTGCTCAATATAGCGCCTTTCACCCAATTCACTCTGCTAGGAAGGGCTGGAGTATGCCAGGGTGGTGAGCAGACTGGGCACGCACGTGGGGGCACACGAGGAGCACCAGAAGTGGCCACTCAGAGGGTTCTGAAGTGCTGACCTCCCGGAGGGGCCGCAACCGTCACGCTTCAGCAGCAGCAGCAAACATCGCAGAGCTTTAAACTCGAGCCCCCCTTAAACGGCCGTGTCCTGAATCTCCGAGGCTGAGCTCCCTGGGGGCTCCAAATGGACAATCCTGGTACCTCGGATGATGACGCCACTCCACCACACAGAGGGGGCGGCAGAAGTGAAGGGACCCTCGTCGACGGTGGTCTCGTGTGCTGAAGAGAAGGCAGTCTGAGAAGTCAGGCAGAGGGTCCTTGCTTGATGTGGCGCCTTTCGCTGGGTCGCCAATGAGGGGACGAGCAGATGACCTTGAAGTGACACCATCGCTTTTCCTGCAGGCCCTCGGTGGACTGTACCAGGCAGCACCCGATGCCCACGTCCAGCCTGGCACTCTCGGGCACCGAGAGCCTTCATTATGTTTGGATTCTCGCAGCGCCCCAATCGATGAGGAGCGCCTGGCACGCCATGAATAATGAATGACAGCAGTAAGGCGGGGGGCACAAATCAAGAGTAATTAATATCAGGGCACAATTGGATTTTATGATCGCCGCCTTCAAGTTAATTAAACGGAATTGAGATGAAGCGGCGGCCGCGGCGAGCGAAGCCCCCAGCTAAATTCACGAAACTCGGAGATAATGAAGTCAGCCAGGGGGGCAGAGTCGAGTGGCTCTCATGTCCCACCAGAATCAGACCCCCAAACCCACCCTCACCGAGTCTGAGCAGCATGGGGGCCTTGGCAGCAGACTAACTGCAGGCTGGTGAATCAGAAATGTGAGAGGAGCCCTTTGGGGGGGCGTGATTTGGGGCACAGCAAGGGGCGGAGCGTCAGGGCTGCCAAGGTCATCACTCCCACATAAGGCTCCGCCCAGTCTGATGGGCCAGGAGTGACAGAGAGAAAGAAAAAAAAAGTTCTGCCAGCCTCACCCAGGCACACAGCTTCTTTCCCAAATCTTTGTCACATTTGTGCCCACCCACTACCCAGAGCTCCTCTGAATGCCAACAGGAGCCCCTGGGCAAGCACCTGAAAAAAGGTCAGCACCAAGGAATTGTCAGCGGACACACACTGTTGAAGCGGTGGCACAGCTCGCCATACCCAGTAAGGTAGCTGCTGTACCGCACAGCCTGGCACCTGTCGTCACCCGCAGTATACCATGTGTAGATACGGTCGTCACAATAGCAAGGCGCTACACAAAATCACCAGCCATCCTGAACTCTTTGTGGCCCTCAGTCCTGTGGGTTAAGGCTGTAACCATGGCAACAAAAAAAGGAAGCTGCAGGGAAATAAATGAAAGGGGCACTGGGCACCACATCTGCTCCAGTGCGCCACCTGCAGCCAACCCGCACAGACTCAGCTACAAACACCATCTGGCTGGAGTGGGCAGCACTGGAGTAAGAGCAAGCTCCTGTGCCCTCCCGACCCATCACCCTTGCCCACCCTCGGCAGAGACTGAAGGAGACCGTGTGGGCCAGCTGGGCGCACATCCAGAAATTCGGAATAAGTAGTCACTTAGGCTCATAAATGTTTGATGGGCTCTTCAGGCCCCCTCCATAATTCATAAACCATCTCCTCTGTAATATTCATGCCAGGCTGGCACCCGTCCAGAGCCGCACCTTCTAATCAGATCAGACAGGCGCTTTGATACGCCATTTATAATTTAGCAGCCACGGCCTTTCATTCCAAGTCGGGCATCATGGACAGCCGTTGACCCGCCCACCCAATCCTCTTGTCCCCTGCCTGTTGATGGAGTCCCCACACTGCCCTGGTGACGGTGACCTCCCGTTGGACTCACTAATGCCTCAATCTGTGCCCAAACTGTCAAAGCCTTCACATCACGCTGCCCCCCAGTGGCTCTTCTGAGACCTACACCCCCACCTTCAGGCCACATGGGGTCACAGCCTGGCAGGAGACTCTTCAGAACGATGACAGTGTTCTCGCTAAGTGGCATGAACACTGAGATGCCAAGTTTCAGCCCTATGTGCCCTCATGATGCCAGTCCATCACTGGTTCCATTCTCATATGGGGCCAGTCTGGAGGTGCCAGTGCACCTGATGCACTCGTCTTTGGCATGGAAAGAGAGCCATTGCACTATATGAGAGGTGGAGACGTGACATTTCTATGGTGCCCAGGCTGGTCAAGTGACCACACGGAGCATGAACTGGCAGCTGAGGGGTTTAGGGTCCAGAGCGTTCGCTACTATGACAACAGACCCATAAAGCAGAGCAGGCAGATCACAAATCGAGTCACCAGCAGGGGGCACAAGCTGGCAGAGACCCGAGATCCAAATTAACAGAAGGTGCAGACGGAAAGAACGGAGGCACCTTGGGGACATCTGAAGGACTGGCACACCCAACTCATTTTGAGGACCTCTAGGGGCCACATGCAGGGAACAAATCAGGACAGAAACAGGTAAAGGCTTGGCAAACGAAATGCCGCGCTGAGGTAAGCTGAGACGAGTAGGCAAAGAGCCGCTGAGTGGAGCTCAACACGCTGGTGAGGGGCACGGCCCCCCAGGGGGCACCACAGCAGCATCTGGATGAGCGTTCATGAATAATGGAAAGGCAACGGGCATTCAGCTAAATGGCGGCCAGTCCCCCGACCCCCCGCCAGAGTGGCACAGTGCAGCAACACGTGCCACCAAGGGAGGAGGGTACAAGACAAAGAGGCCACCGTTGAGACTGCAGCAGGGTACGGGGGGGGGGGGTGCGTCTGCGTATAGCGCCTTTAATGTCTACCTCGGTGATACAGCACCTCCCGTCTCCATTGGTTATCTAGCGCCTTTTACACCTGTGCAGTCACCCGAGTTATATGGCGCCGTTCAGATTGCCGAGTCTGATGCCAACAGTAAAGCGCCTTTCACTTCCGGCACCTCTGGACTTGCGGTTTTCACTCACTGTCCTCTATGATATAATAATAATAATATAGCGCCTGTCACCTCGCTGCTCCCTCTAGCACCCTTCACTTCCTTCTCTCTGCCCGTCTATTATATCAAAGAAAACAAACTCATTCGATAGAAAAGTCCGAGTGATACAGGCAGCTGTAGAGGTCCGTATGGCAAAGGCGCTATATAAAGCACTGCCAACTCTGTTTCATTTGGTGCCCGCTACATACCTGGCACTGCTGGCTTCCCCCACGTGGATTTCCCGAAGGCGCCTGCGGCCTTGCTGCTTTGTTTCCTACCCGCTCACTCACTTGCATGCTCGCCCACCCCCACATGCGCCCACAGTGGGCACTCCAAACAAAGGCGCTCTATAAATACGAACCCATCCTCTCCAACTCATTTGCATCTTCCATCTGATCCCCTCAGTTTCCTGCCTGGGAGTGAAGCGGCCGGGCGGATTGAGGGTTCAAACAAAAGAGCGGGCACGTGATGCCCATGTTAATCTTGGCTTAGGAGAGACTGCCGCTGATGGCAGTCACAGAAGGGGCACGCTGCCAACAGCCCTCTGAGCTCCTGTGCACCTCTTAGCCCTGCTGGCTCTGGACACGCCATCTGAGGCGACACCATGCCAGGCGCTATATGATGCCCTGGACATGCCATCTGAGGTGACACCATGCCAGGCGCTATGTAACACCCAGTGCTCCAATGCCGCACTCAAGGGCTGCAGTGCCACTCCTTCCGCTCAGCGCCCAGAAGCCAGTGTGTGGAGGGAGGCAGGGGGAGGTCCGGTGGTCCAGCACAAGGGGTGAGCTTTATGGAGGTGCAGAAGATCGACTGAAAAGGATGGCAGCTGGGCGCAGCAGCCTAGAGCTCCACTCAGTGTGCCCATGGAGTGCCTCTACATGCTAAATAGGGTGGCAAACCTGTACTCAGAGGTCAGGTGAGCGGTGGCATGGGGGCAGCTGTTGTGCTGTGGGGGTACCCTCTGGTACAGCACCATATGAACATGGTGAGGGCACCTCAGTGAGACGGGCATCAAGTGAGTTGGCTAGCTGTGCTACTTTTGCACTTTTACGTGAAGGTGGGCACAGGTGGCTGTAAAGCTGTCTGGTCCTGACTGCAGAAGGGCACACAGTGCCAGCTGATACGCATGGTGACATGCCAGCGCATAACTGAGCCAATCCTGGCAAGCACAGCACATCTGGGAAAAGCCCTGGACTGGACATGACGGGCAGCTAGGGGGTCCCCTTGCTGGCAAACCTGCAATTACAACACGGCAGACCCCCAAATAGTGAAGTGGTGGGGGGCATCGAGTCGGCAGGTCAGCGATGAACAAAAGCGGTGCTGGAGCCAAGGTGTGTCACAGGTGCCACTAGGCAAGACTACCACAACTGGACAATTGGAGGAAGTGGTGGCACATGGGAAGGTCCCACCAGTCACACCTGCCACTGGCTGAACTGGTAGCTCTGTTGCTGTGATGCCCAGAAAGGAGCCAGGACTCAGAGGGACCCCTGGGATATCTCGGGGACAGAGCGGTGGCCGTCCAGGTCAGCAGTCCCAGCCTCACGCCGATGGCAGCTTTATGAAGGCTCAGCATCACCCCCTTAGAGCACCCCCTGCTTGTTAATGTGTAAGACTGCCACCAAGGCCGATGACCACCTCGGTCCCTGTCACTGATGCCTGGTGGGAACCTGAAAACTGCTGGACTTCATCCTGGGGTGGCCATCAATGGGTGCGAAGTGCAACGTGCCAGGGCAGGGTCAGCAGCATTTTGAAAGACGCTATATAGAAGAGTGTGCAACCGGGGGGCTCCATCCTCAGCACTGGCACTGTGGGACCATCGCGTCACGTGGTAGGACTCTCAAGGTGAAACACAGCCTGGCACAGATGCCAACACGCCACCCAGTGTAACTGACCTAAGGCTGACCACTACAGGTGGTGGTCTCTGTGATGGGTGATGAAGAAACTCTCTGAAGACGAGATGGGATGACAAGCAGCCACTCGAAAAGATTATATAGCGCCTTTCGAAGCGAGCAGCGCTCGGGGGTGCCAGCTGAATCAGCCGGAGAGGCTACTGGAGTGGTACCGAGCCCACTGAGGATTATAAGGCCAGCCAATGCCAGCTTCACCTTAAACAGGCTGCCCAGGTTCAGGGACACCGGAGAGCAGAGACGTGGCACAGACTGACACCGAATCAAGAAATTGGGGGCTGCAGGCAAGGGGCGCCAGCCAGCAAGTAACAACACAAAGTGGGACTGAGCTGAGGGAGGGAGAACTGGGTGGGGGGCACCAGAAAGTGGTAAAGGTGGAGAATCTCAGAGCAGCTGATGGGGGCACCACTGAGCTAAATAAGGGAGTGCCCAGCGATGGACGCCAACTCCACTGTGCACAAGTGAAGCTCAAGCGGCTGCCATGCCAGAGGGCTCCAAATGCGGCCCTCGCTTCACGTCCTGCCCCATGAAAAGAGATCTCCCTTAGCAACTGAACAGGCCGTGGGCATGCCAGCATCGGGCCTACTCACAAACACACGTTGGCACATATACCTCACTGGCACCGCTCATCTGTTTGTGAGCACATTGACTGGCACCTGCCCATCTAATGAAGTCACCGGCAGGCAGGGAGCTGGAGCTGCAGCCTGTACCAGTCCTGGATGGGATGCCAGTCATGTGTGACCCATTAAGACTGGCCAGTTAGTAGAGGACATGGGCGCAGGGAGAACAAGAAGACCCTGCACAAGTGGTATTTGGACCAGAAATTGAAGGCAGGTGGGTCCTGAGACCTGCATGGCACTGCAATCGTGGGGGTCAAAGTGGTGTTAAAAAAAAAAAAAAAAAGGAGGGGCAGCACCACAGTACCAGAGGAGGGCACAGGGGGGCAGCAGGGGCTTCAGCACTCACCAAACTGCCTGCCTTTAACACTCTGCAGCTCTTTAGGGGTATATAGCGCCTTTGGCAGACGTGGGCCCTCACATCATCACACTAGAGGAGCGGAGCTCTGGGGGGCCACGCGCCGTCTCTTCTGTGACATTCACAAATGCCCACCTCTCTCTGCCGCACTCGGCAGCCCACCTGGCACTGCAGGGCACACGTGTGGACCGATGTCCGAGCTGCTGGCTTCTCTAACCCTGGGGGACCACAACTTGCTATGGTTAGAGCTAAGGGGGGTCACAGTGGGGTAGCATTGAACCCCCAACTCACCTTTCACAATAAAGTTCGGTTCAACCAGGGGGCCCCCCTTGATGGGCCATGAAGACGCTTAGATGGGACAACACATGACAGGTCTGACAAACGCTGCTATGTAAAACTTTAGAAGCGTGAGGTGCCAACGTATCAACCAACAAACCCTTCAACTAAAACGCCTTACAGCCCACCCTGGATGTGACCAACATGTCAGTCCACCTGTCAGGGGTTGGCACTGCTCTGCCAGCGACTCACCTGCCACTCTGCTTGGGAGTCAGAAACTCTTTTTGAAAAGCAAACCCGTCTCCACACTTGACGTACCTGAGCAGAGGGGGCCTTGTGAACCAGCGACTGGCATAAAGTGGTACAAATGGCACCTCGCATGGCACCTGAGCAAGCCGAGTCTCCGCTGAACATCCCATCAGGTTAATGGGAGGTCCGCAGATGGGCGAAAAATGAAACCCGTGAACGTCTCCTTAGCTTAATTGAGGTCTTCTTGAGCTTTGTGTCACCGTAACACCTGAAAATACCTTCTGCCAGAGGGGTGTCCTGAAGCATTTTAGCCCCGGACCCTCTTTACCTCAATAAGTCGGGGGGGGCTGTGCTCAGATGGCCACCATCTTTAGCTCCCTCCCTTCCCTCGCCCGCTCTGTCCGTCCGTCATTCATAAACTCAGAAGTGCCTGCTGTCACCCACTGCGTACTCGAGCTTCTTGTTTCGGGGGCCTCCTAACCCTCGACATTACACATCCACTATTTGGTGGTCTCCTCAGGCGGGGCCCTAGCCAGGATTGAAGCGCAGGACCTCGTGACAGCAGGCCGGGCTCCAGGGGGTCGATCAGCTGGGCCGAATGTTGCTGGCATGTGGGGTGAGGTGGCAAGTCAATCGCTGCAGGTGGCACTTTGGTAAGGGGGGGGGGGGCCAACAAACAAAGTTAAGCGTGACCCCTAAGAACGAGACACACACATCAAGGGCCTTATTGATATTCCGTGTCAGAGATACTGGAGTGGTGGCGCACTAAATGCAACCGCGATGAAAGTGATGAGCAGAATCGCCAGGACATCGATGGTGGTGGAGATCTGACGTGAGCCCGCCGGAGCGACGGCAAGATGGCAGCGGCAGTGTGTTCAAAGTCCTAGTGCTGCGCGGGTTGTTTCATTTGACTTTGTGTATTTCTGTTATTGCCATCGCTGGATTATTTGCCACATTGTAACCCAACACCTCCAGTAAGGGTGAAGGATTCGGATTTCTGTTCTTGTCTGGCTGCCAGTTAGAATTACCTATGAGTGTGCCCCCCTCTGCTTGGCTTTTTATCTTGTAAGTCACCTTGGATGGGGGCATCTACAAAATAATAGTAATAATAATATTAACGACGGGTATGACCAGTGGACAGACCGCATGGGGCACCGGCTGGGCTGCCCAGTTTAATTGTAGACATCGTGCCAATCCAGAAAAAGAACAAAATAAAACACTTTGGTGAGCTCAGGACAAGAATTTGGCGTATTGAGCCCAAACCAAAAGCAGGTTAGCGGGGGGGCTCCGTCTCCACTGCCTGCTGCTTGTGCAATGAGCCGCCAGCCTCTGGGGCCAACCCGCAAACAGAATGGGCGAGACTAGGCTGCCCTTTGGGACCCTCGTGTCCTGGGGTGCTGCTTCTTACCTCGAAGGAGGCAGGAAAGGGGACCCTCCGGCGCACAAGTGTGACACGGCGATCTTTGTACAACTGTGTTCGTTTCTGGGGTCCGCTTAAGCGGTCAGTGCCAGTTTTCATCAAGTCTCTTCATCTGGCACTGTGATAACGCGGAGGCCTGCAGGAGCTGCCAGCCATACACCGGAGGTCCGTTATACGTCCTATTGCTTTTAATGCTTGAGACAGACAAATGGCGGACTTGGCCCAGGTGTCCTATTGAGAGCTCGTGTGCACCCCAAGGTGGCGCGGGAGGACATTCCAGGCCAGACAGGTAGAAACTCGTAGAGCTCAACACGCCGGTCCTGCACTCGGCTCTTCTGTTACTTATTGGATTCCTAGCCCGTTATCACCCCCACCCCGCTAGCGGTTCAAGTGCCCCTCTCTGCCGGAGCAGCGCGCTGAGCATTTGGCGGCACAGTTAAACGGCCATTCGCTAGAAATGGCAACAGCGCCCGCTTGGGGCTACGAGAACGTAAACGTCTTACTTGTTACACATCTTATGCGGGTCTGCTCGTGAAGACCGCAGGGGGTCGCGTCGTCCTTTGGCTTTGTCGTCTTAATTAGTTTTAGAAGAGCCGAGAAAGCGCCGACTCTTTCACTCTTCCTCTCTGTGCGCGCCAAGTGCTGCGAGAATGCGCTTTCTTCCGTCGCATGTAGTCGACGTCAGCGGCAGGCTTCTTCCTTTAGACCACGCCCCACAACTTGCCGGCCAATAAGGTTGTTCCAGGCCGGCCTCCTTCGGCGCAGAGGCGCCATTTTTGAAATTGGAGTAGCGCTGCACACTTGGGCAGAGAGAAGGTTGGCGGCCGGATTCGATTGGGTTGTTGTTACGTTTTATTCGCCAGTTTGTGTTCACCTCACGCACGGTGACATGCTGCATTCGCGTTGTCACCGACCAAGTGCTGTCATGCTGCGAGAACTGAGGGGTCCCCTTAAGTGCCTCATTTAAAGGCTGCTCCAGTACGGTTTGTTTGGTCGCATCTACAGAAGGTTAGCTAGCGTGAAGCCTTGTTGAAAGGACGGCAGCCCCTGTTATGTGAGCCGCAGAGGTCGTGTCTACAAAGAGTCTGAGGACAGCGTGTACTGCAGTTGGGACGAGAGTGGCGGAGCTCGTGCGAGTGGTAAGTGGCCAGTGAAGACTGTCGGGCGTCGGGGTCTGAAGGCTTTTAAATGCTGAATGAATGGCGTTTAACTGGAGGGAGTCCCACTGGCCTGTAGGCACGACCCGACAGTGGGCAACACGACGCGCTACTCGTACATCCGAATCGTTAACCTTTCAGAACGCCCTTTATGACGTGGCCTGTTTATTTAAAGTACTCGCGAGTGGGAGTGGAAGTGAACAGATAGGCCGCATGTTGCTCGTGACGTGAAGTTCGTTTGTGGCCAACTTGACCTCGCAGCTCTTTAGATCGTGCATTCCATCCATCGAGATGATTAAAACTCCTCACGAGTTGTTCTGCTTTGCAAAAATCACAGCACGGCAGACCGGCATCGCCATCCACGCATCCGCTCACGTGATCAGATTCGCTTAAGCCGAGAACTAAAATCTTCTCGAAAATGTCCGTTTATTTCTCTGTCATGTACGTCGGTTTTGTTTTAATTCAACTTGTCACAGACAACACAGCTTGGGTGGCGACCCGGACGGGATCAATGGTTCCTTACCCGGTCGGGGTGCCTTTATAATGGAGGGCCATGCATCCAGGCCACTTTGGTTACTGGGTCCTTTCCCAGCCAGGAGGCCATGATAGTGTCTGGACAGAGGAGACGGCCTCTCGGGACCCGTGTGTTCCCCCTATTTGTACACCTGAATTCGTTACGGCCATTTCGACTGGAGCTGGTAGTTCTGTCCCTAAATTGGAACTTAACGTTCTGTTATTTGTACAGAAACCCGTAGTTGGACAGAACGAGCCAGAGGGCTGCGCGTCACCGGGAATATCGAAGACTGCAGCTAGCGCGACCCCTTGACACCGTGAAACAAAGTTGGAGCCCCCGTGCTGCCTCATCTTCCACAGTTTTCAGTAAGAATCCTGACAATTCTTGCGGTTCGTGAAAATCCGCCCAGACGCGTGGAGCCCCCCCCCCCCCCCCCCCCCCACCCCGAGCGGGAGCCGTTCAAACGCTGCGAGGTAAGTTGTCAGGAAAAGCACAAAGATAGTTAGATACTTTATTAATCCCAATGGGAAATTCACAAGCCCCCCTTTGAGGCGACGAAGTTCGAAGATAAAATAAAAATGAAAAGGTCAGCGGTCGGACATCTGCCTCTTAAGCCCGAGGGTCACACCGGCCGACTTGTGAAGCTGCCCCGTTCTTTATTCCTTTAAGTCATCGGGTTGAGTGCCGCTAGAATGGTGGACCTTGCCGCTGGTGATGCCTCTGATCGAAGGAAAAAAAAAAAAAAAACCTGGCCCACGAGGTTTGGGAGCGGCCGAACCAATTGCGTTTCCAGGCTGTGTGAGTCTAAGTGACACTAATTTGTGTTTGGTGACAGGAGCCGATCGCAGAGGAGCAGAACGATGAGCGGCCGCCGCAGCAGCAGCAGCTCCGCCCTCACAGGTACGTCGGTCGTGTTCTTTTTCTTCACGCTGTGTCGGTGTGTGCCACTCTGTGCCCTTGGCTCTCTTTGGTGTGGAGTGTTTGCTTCAAACTTTGACTCTCTGAGCATTTGTGTGTCGTCGGTGTACACGACTGTATGGGTGGTCTTCCAGGTCATGTCGCCATCTCCTTACCTTAACCTCCTTTGTGTCGCACGCAGGCGAGACTCGGGCTCGGGATTTCATGGAACTCTTGGGACGGTGTTCTGCTGCCATCTAGTGGACAAAATAACATGCTGTTTAAAAAATAAACCCCAGCGCTTTCAAGGCGTTGTGCCGCGCTAAAGTAACTCATCAATATTCATGAGTGAGGGTGGAGCCTTCAGCCAGAACACGACGGCATGTTAATGAGAGGCAGCGAGTCCACTTTTAGAACAAACCGAAGCTGAAGCCGTAGTGGAATCGGAAGTGGGCATCAGGCATTGGCACGACTGCATATGGCGCTGTACCCGGTGACCTCAGTCCTGTGAAGGTTCATTGTGGTGCAACGAGCTTCAGAGCAGAAAAAGGCAAAGCCATCAAGTACAAGGACAGGACAGACGTCGGACCCCCCTGCACCGTTCACAAAGCAGTGACTATCGATGTTCAGCGTAGGAAGGTTGTGGAGGTCACCAGGCCTGACACTGCAGTAGCCCACAATAATACAAGTTCGGGGGGGGGGGGGTTCGGCTTTACCTGTAGATTGAAAATGAATGCACAACTTAAAATGGATTTGAATGTAAAACACAAAACGTGCAAATCTGTTTATGCCAACCCTAAACTGGAAGAAGACCACCGCCTTTCACAAGGGTCCGTGTCATTAGAGTTTTACCCCGAGTGCTGTGTGCGCCGCCTGATTGGCGTGTTGGCCCAAGTGCAGGTGACACTGGGAGGCGAGGAGTGAGCCTGTGGTGTGACTGGCGATGGAGCGCTGAGTGCCCGCATCTGTGTGTTAAATACGCCTCCGTCTGAAGGGGGTACACGCTGGGTTTGGGCCTCATGCTTTGACCCGTAGCTCCCCCTCTTCCATGTTCCTCTCTGAGGCATTCAGATGGCAGTGCTGCCAGTTCTTCCTCTTTATGCCAGTTGGCATCCTGCAAACCTCCATACAAGTGGAAAGGCGCTGGGCACCACTTGACAGTGGCACAGCAGAGAGGCCCTGGTGACCTCGGTGATGCCTTTGTGACGTGTTTTGTTTTGTCTTTTTAGGTGTCATTGCGTTTGTGGATGTCTGGTCCAGCAAGAAGAATGAGAACTACTCCAAGGTGTTTGCCGAGCAGCTCGCCAGTCTGGGTGCCACGGTGAGTGTCTCACATCAGTTTGACGGTCACCCCGTGTGTTCATTTGTTGGCCAGAGATGATGCCCTGCACAGATCCACACAAGTGACATGGCCACTTCACGTGACATGAGGCCGTGGAGGGCCTGGGCTGGCAGACGGCTGAACCCGGCCGGTGTCGAACGAGTCTGAACGCCCGCGTGGTGAATTTTAACGATGAGCGGGGAACAAAGAAGGCACCAACGCTACAGCAGCCAGCCTTTGGGTGTGCCCCCCGTCCCATCCTGCCCATGCTTCACGAGCTTGTGTGACGTCAGTCTGATTGATGGCTGAGGTCTCCAGGACTCTGAAGAAATCCTATTATGGGATGTCCTCTCCTGTTCAGTTCTGCTCCGTACTATTCTACATTTTGGATTGAGGGTTTTGTGTTGTATTGACCCCCTTTTTCTTTTTGACACCCACTGCACGCCCACCCTACCTGGTAAGGGGTCTCTCTTTCAACTGCCTTTCCTGAGGTTTCTTCCGTTTTTTTCCCTTCTAGGGTCTTTTTTGGGAGTTTTTTTCTTGTCATCTTAGAGAGTCGAGGCTGGGGGTCTGTCAAGAGGCTGGGGGTCTGTTAAAGCCCATTGTGGCCCTTCTTGTGTGATTTTTGGGCTACACAATAATAAATTGTATTGATGATTGGGCGGTTTCTGCACTCGGTCACAGTTGGTGCTTTTGGGGGGACGCTGCCCTGTTAGGTAAGCAGTGGCACTGAAGATGTCACCTCTGCAGTTTGGCGTCCCTTTGGTTTCACACTAAGTGACAGAGCAGGGCCAGGACGCGTGAAGAGGCCGTTTGTTGGCTTTGCTTCAAAAGGAAGTCATTCAACTCTCTCGACTCAGAGTGGCATGCGGGCGCGTGTGCGTGGGGTGCCACCGCCTGACGCTTTTGTTCAGTTGATCCGCTTTGCTTTGTTCCACACGTAGGCACAACGTTTAGGGGTCGCTTTTCTATGCAGGTGTGTTGATTTGAACCCTCAACATGACACCATTGTGGCAGAAGGGCCACCGAGTCCTTGTGCTGCACTTCTGTGTGCCACACGGTAAACAAAAACACAAAGTGCCACCTCGCTTATGTTCCAGCACAAGAGTGACAAATGGCCTTTGAAGTGCACGGCAAGTCACAGATGCCAAGCACCAACACCGAGGAGGAAAAAACATTCGCTGCCCCCTTCACTTCCTGTGCAGCTGCTGCTTTAACCGTTTTAGGCTGAAGGTTTGTTTATAAAGCTGGCGCAGTGCGGGGGTCACCCACCCGCTTAATCAAAGACCAGTCAACTTCATTGTTGGCATCTCTGTCACCCTATCACTGGCGTGTGTGACCTCCGTGCTGCGCAGTTTCCAGGGCAGACATACAGACGGCTCCAGGTGGTCTTGCCCAGAGAGAGGACTTGGCATGGCGAGGCACTGAGGGCCTTGGCGTGCCACTTGAAGTTTTGTTTCTCGTTTCTCGTCGTCGTCCTCCTCGGGGTCCACTGTCACACTTGTGTCGATTTTGATGTTTTTTGTGACTTTAGGGACTCGAGCCGTTCGCAGTTCCTGTTCCTTTTTTAGCCCTCAAGTGTAAACTGCCATGGGTGGGCGTGTCCTGGGGGGCTCCATTGTGCCAATTGGTCGACCTCAAGTAACGGCGCCATCTTACAAATCTGCTAGTGGTTTGGAGCGGTGGCAGCAAAGATGGAGCCCCTTGCTGTACGGGGCATCGAGGCAATAAGGGTGGTCCACGTGACCCCCCCCCCCCAATACGTCTCGCTACTTGTTTTACATGAAGGTCCCTCTTGTGTGGTTGGAGCCCCTGCGGCGACTGAGAATGGAATGCGAGGAGACCCCCAAATCCTCGTTAGTGACGGTAAACAGTCGGCACCAGCCAGGTGCGTCTTTAATGGTAGGTGAGCCTGAACGTTCACCTCCATGGACGTTCTTGAGATTTCAAGCCTTGGCGGGGCACGCCATACTTGAGAGATCTCGACGCAGACTGTGCCCACTTTCAGCCAGTTGTTTCATGCGGGCACAAAGGTGGACGTGATGACAGGAGGAGGGGCAGACGCACCTGACAGTGGCATGCGTCTGAAGTGCAGAGAGCGTGACGCCGGAGCGCTGAAGCCTGTCGGACGTTTCAATAACAAAGTGGCCCCCCCGCCACAGCTCTCCTTGATGGCGCATAAGGTGACAAGATGCACAGCCGTGATGTGTGCGACTCAGAGTGCCCAGATGTCAGGGGAGATGCCCACCTTGTCCGTTTCTGCACCAGGGGTCCTCAACCCACTCTTACTGAGGGCCTCAAACTCTGTGGGCTGCAATTTGAGACCCCCACATGTTTATTTGGAAAGGGCGCGACATGTCAGTCTTGTATGCAAAGCGAGTGGGTGGGCTCACCTGGCAATGAGATGAAATCTTAATAAAAAGATGCCAATGAAGCAGAGCACCGGCCATGTTGGCTTCCTTCACAGGCATAGGGGGCCTCCAGTTCAGTGCCAGACCCCCCAACAGCTGCAGGTCTTCCACCCAGCCCAGCTCTTCTGTGACGTGGACGCCCTCGAGTCGGGCATCTTCTGGCATGGCATCTCTGAGTGGAGCAGAGATGCGAGACCCTAAGGAGCACTCGAGCGGGTGGCACTGACATAGCTGCCCTTTAGCAGTCCGTGCCACTCGCCCTCATGTCAGCCATACTTGTCACACCCCACAGAAGAAACACAAGGTGACAGCTCAGCTGTTGTATTTCTTGTTCAAAGTAAATTCAACGCTGAAGTGTAATAAGCCAACAGATACAAAGGACGGCTGATTAAACAATGAGCTCGGGTACGAGTGGCACAAAACAAAGCACCCCAGGACTGAACTCGGACCACTGCACTGTGTCTAACCCGAATGCCCCTCCATGCCAGAGTTTCATCCATCAGACCCCCTTATGCCAGAGGAGACGGCATCCATGTGATGAGGCGTCGCTGGGCACATTAGAGGGTCTGTGCTCGTGTAATACGGGGGGGGCCTCACCCCCCCCCCCCTTCATCCCGCTAATGTTCATCTTTGTAGTTTCTGGGTCTCTGATTTCACAGGCCCCGTCTCTCCATTGACTTTGTTTGGAAGTGTGGACCATGGATGTGGCGTGGGGAGCCCACTGCCGGGTCGCATTTGCCCGCTTTGTCTGTCCTTTAACAGAACCGATAAAGTGAGATTCTCGGCACTGGCGGGTGCCACACGCTGATGGCCAATCACAAAGTTGTCCGTTTGAGTCACCTGCACATGGTCAGCCAATCCGCAATCGGCACCACACAAGAAGAAAAGAAGTGGATTATAGCAGAGCTGAGCCCACAAGGTGGCGCCGTTTAACCAAGTACTGGTCTAGTGGGGCGAACGGCTGTACAGAATACGGTGAGCAAGTAGAGACCACCGAGCGAGGAAGTCGTTCAGGGGCTTCGAATGCTTCAAGGCCGTAATGCACCGTTTAGCCTTTTGATGATTTCTTCTTGTCCGTTGTTCCTCAGTAGCACTCTGGCCCTGTGGTATGGGGTCCTGCAGCAGCCTCGGTGGTGTCGGAGCCCCTGTTGCAGACGCTTTCTGTGGCCCACGATTAGACATTCAGGTGTTTTACTAAGCCCTCTCACCTGACGGACGGACGCGTCGCGAGTCTTAGAATGCGACTGATTTGGGACTGCAGGTCTGTAACCTCCAGAAGAGGACCCCTGCTGTCTTTGCGGGCCTCTTGTTCCCCCCACTGTAACAACTCGAACCAACATCTGCTTACCGCCCTGTGCTGCCACCCTTCGGTCGTCTCCCCCACCCGTCACAAGCCCCTGAACATATTTCTGTATTTGTGCCCAGATTTCTGTGCATGTTTTATGGGACCCGAACACTCGGTGACACTTTGGTAATAACGTCAAAGTTCTGCTGTCCTGGGCAGCACTGCCCTGGGGTCTCGGTGGCGACACCTTCATGGCATTATTGGGGCGCCGTGAACAGTCATTCTTGAATTTGTGTCCCTACACTTTGTCATTTTGTGCCTTCAGTCTCTGTGAGCTGCCACCTGAACGTGTTTGATCAATGACCCCTGCCACCTTACTGGCACAGCAGTAAATGTTACTGACCCCTGTCCAGGTCCTTGATTGACTCAACCTCTGCTTGGCAGTGACCCCGTGGCATCGCCCTGTGCCACATGCTGTCTGTCCTCCAGGTGTGCACTCTGGTAAGTCGGACGTCCTGCAGGTTTTGCGTTGTAATCGCACATCCGTGCCCCACAACACTTAAATGGGGGGGGGGTCCACAGACCCTGTGTGGGCTCATTGTGTGCCCGTGGTGACAGATTTTTTATTATATTTGGTTCATTTTAGGTGTCCAAGACTTTCAACAAGCAAGTGACCCACGTGGTGTTCAAAGACGGCCATGACAGCACATGGAGGAAAGCCCAAAAGAGTGGTGTGAAGCTCGTCTCAGTCCTCTGGGTGGAAAGGTAAAGTGGGCATCGAGCTGGTCTGGGCACTGGCTCATGTGGGCTCATTAAAGGGCTCATTTGACAGTGAAGTCCATGGTGGCCATTTTAACAGGCTGTGCCCCCATCTTGGTGAACGTCGTGGTCCCCCTGCCAGCCTTCTGGATGCTAATTTGCACTCGTCATCCTTGCCTGTATGTAGCACTAGGTGGCACAAGCTGCACATGAGCTGCTGTCACGGTTTGGCACTGCCAGGCTGCCCACCACAAGCTTTATTCTCAGTGTGGCCGCGTGTGAGTGACGATGCCTTGCCACGTGACTTTGTTTCAGTGCATCCAGCAGAAATGAGCCATTGCTGACCTGAAGGGGGCGCTGCTGCGCCGACCCGAGCAGCGATTTAAAAATTGAGTGAGAGGAACAGCAAAGGGAGCGGAATGAAAAATGAGAACCTCCCTGCCCACCCGCATGTGCAGGCTGCTCTGCCAAGGGTGTGGGCTCCCCACCAGTGCTCCACGTGCCCTCTCCTAATAGTCAGAAGGGTTAAGATGACCCAGCAGTCTCTTAAAGAGCCAACAGACGCTGGGTATCTGCCCTCTATCACGGGCAGCGAGGTGCCAGGTTTAATAGGATGGGCCTACTGTGCCTCCGGCTGCTTTTCTGTTATGAAACCTTCCTTGGGTTGCCTTGGCTTTGTCTGCCCTTGACCATCATGCCACTAATGGCCTGTGCCAGCCTGGCATCCCATCGGTAGTCAGTTTGTCCCCTGACATTGATTTGATGAAGTCCTTGTCCTTTCCCACGGGTTGTCACCAAAGGGGGACTGGGAGGTGCCATGGACTCCTGCTTTTGAGCCAGTGTCGTGTGCTCTTCATGTTGGTACATTAACGGTGGGCACTTCTTTCAGTTGTCAAGAAAGCGGACGGCATGTTGACGAGGCCTTGTACCCTGCTGTGAATGAAAACGAGCGACTGGTCACCGCGCCAAAGAAGAGAACAGTAAGTATACAGCGAGGTGAGGATCGCCATGCAGCGGTGCTGGTGGCAGACGAACAGCTGAGAGGGGAAGGCGGGCCACGTTGGCTGGAATGTGGGGGCCTTGGTGTGCCAGACGGGGCCCCCTGTGTGAGTGTGAGTGAGGTGAGCGTGTGGCTGGGGGATGTTGACAGCCTGTTGGGGTTGAGGCTGAAGGAGTCTGCTGCTGTGTGAGGGCGCCCCCACGAGAAGACCCCCAGTTGGCCATTTGGGGGGCGGCGGCTGCAGTTACTGTAACTTTGAGTCCCACTAATGGAGTATCGGAGGGTGACGCCGTGACCCCAGATTTGCCTCCCCTGGTCAAGTAGACTCATGTTGTCACATCTTGGGCACCTGTCGGGGTCCTCCTTTACCTCGATTCAGAGACCCCAAGCTTGAGCCCCGCTACAGCCATCTTGAAGAGGTCAAAGAAGATGACACCAACAGGTGGCGCTCTCCCGTGAAGGGCTATCTGAAGGCTCCGTTTCCCTCCTTGGTTCCCTGTTGGTCTGGCTGGCTGGCTGACCTGCTGCCAGGTAACTGGCACACGGTGTCACCTTGCCACGCTTATCGGTCGGGTGCCAGGGCCTAGAGATCCCCTCACTCCTGCTATGCGCAGCTTGATGTTAACTGTGGTGGCACTAAGTGGCTGGCTGACTCCAGTTTGAGTTGGTGGCGCCACCCCCTGGTAGGTCGGTGGCGTTGACTGCGAGTATTCAAAGCCCCTTAGTGTGGCGTCTTCTCCCCTTCTTGTTCAGCATCGCTGCATGCAGCCGAAGACTCTGGAAGAAAGAACGCCAGAAAATGACTGGCGGCTCAAGAGGAAGCTGGAGCAGATGATGAAGAAGCTGGTGAGCGAGAAGGCGTCCACAGGTGAGTGTCGCCATGGGCACCCCGTCTGCCTCACAGGCCGGGTGGTCTCTAATTTTGTGGCTCTTCTTTCTCTCGTGTTTCCTTCCCAGTCGACTCCATCCTCTGCTTTGATGCGGACGGCTCAGTCGCCTACAGCCCGAGACCCCAAGTCCTCCAGATGGGCGACTACATGGAGCAGCGGCTCAGGGAGATGAAGGAGAAAAGGGAGAACCTCTCGCCAACAGGTAAGGGGGGCTGCCTCTGAAATAGAGGAGGGAGGGTGGGCAGGCGGGGACTTGAGTACTGCCCGAGATGGCCTGTCGACCATGCTGCCACCCAGTCCTCTGCCTGATATTTGTGGGGTTGGCGAGTGTGCAGCATGTGGCTGCCGGGGGGGATGGATGGGTGGGCTCGGCCCTTTGATATTCGCAGGCTCATGTGTGGCCCCCCTCCTTTACAGCATCTCAGATGGTCGACACCCCCTGGTCGTCTTTGTCTCCTAAGCAGCTGCCTGGACATCCCAAGGTCCTGTCGGACGATGAACCTTCACGTGAGTTTTGGACCCTTTCTGTTCTTCATGCCAGCAGGGCAGATGTGGGGGCGACTGTTAAATGGCTGGACGTCCAGGCCCCTCTTAACCCATGATGGGGACACTAATGTGACGTGCCTTTCCTTTTCTCTTTCAGTGGCATTAGGTGACCTGGACTCGTCCTTCCATGAACTTTTCTCCTTTTCAAAGAAATCCATCAAGCAGCTGACCTCGAATGCCAGGAGTGGTGCCATTGACCCCTCGTCTCCACAGCTGATCACCCCACCCTCCACTTCCTCGAGTCACGCTGAGGCCTCCAGAACTTCACCCCTGGCCAGTGGGAGGAAGGCTGGCAAGCAAAAGAGGCCAGCGAGAAGGCGGCAGAGGGAAGTGGGCACTGCCAGTAGTCCACCCCTTCCAGGTGTGGGAGTGACACAAAATGGTGGCCTTCAGGGACTCGATGAGCAGCCAGTCAAGGACCGTGTGAGGCCCCCTTCTCTGCACACCTTGGATGAAGGTGGCATCAATGCTGAGAAGCCCACTTTGGTGCCCAAGCAGCGGGCAAATGGGGGGCGAAAGTTGTTTTCGCCAGAGCTCGAGTTGGACATCTGTGTGCCCAGGGGGGCACTGCCTCTGCTGATGGAGACGCCTACAAAGCCGGTGAGCGCCTTGCCCACCAAGGAGGACAAGCCCTTTGAAGATTACTTTTCTCCTCTGAACGCGAAGGTCAAAGGCTGCCAAGTCAAGCGGATTTCGCTCGCGGGCATGGACCCCGAATGTTTTGCCTTTCCTCCTTTGGAGAGGCTGCCCTTACGAGAGAAGCGGAAAAGATCGACGAGGAATTCCGGGGAGACGACTGTGGCCCCTAAACGAAAGAGGAGTCATGTGATTGGGGCGGGCGACCAGACCGCTCCTGGAGACCTTGGACAGAAAGGTGCCCCACAAAGGAAAGCAGACACTGCGTCCATGGTAGCCCCCGGCGGTCCGAGCCTCCCAGTGTGTGAGGAGCCAGAGAAGCCAGCTAGTGTAGGGTGCCACATGTCTGACACAGACACCTTCTCTGATGTATTGGAGGGGACAACGAGCACCACAAGTGGCACTAGTGCTGAAAGACCACCGCCCGACGTGCTGTGCCCAAGTGGCAGGTTACACCGTGATGCAGCGCCCTCTGATGTCAAAGGTAGGTCATTGTCTTGTTAAGGCGGTTTTGAGTGTCATGAGTGTGGACCACCACACCAAGCTAGGCTGTCGCATGATTTGTCTTCCTGGATGGCATCTCTAGGATGTCCACTGATCCCTGGCATAGACCCATGCCTTATGTGAGCTGATTGCCCAAAGCCTATTCAGAGCAGGTTAGCATGAGCCTATACCAGCATGCACTGGGCAACATGGGGCCAGTGTGCCAGTCAGCAGGGTAGGCACACTCACATAAAACACCTTTCAAGAAAAGTGGGCATACGGGGGCAAAAAGGCCTGGCACAAGTAGAACGAGACAGACGTGAACGCGCATCCTGCTCACGAGGTGCTGCTTTTGGTTTTTGTGGAGACGGCGTGCCCGAGCGCAAATCTGCGCGCAGCTGAGGAGAAGCCAAGTGCGCCCATTCATGTGCGTTTCCGCTCGAGGGTCACGGGGACGAGCGTCCGCACAGCCCCCAACCCCGGGTCGACCTCGTGTCGGTATAACCTGCACTGTCCCGGTCAGTTTGAGTTGCCCGTGGCGCATCGCGAACTGCCTGCTTTCTTCTCGCGTGACATCCCATAATTCACGGCAACAGATCTGTCGCTCGTATTCAGCGCGCGCACTCGTACGTCCCGACTGGGGGTTCGTCGTCCTGCGCGCGCGTACACGTCCTAGTCCGACAGTCCCGCCTGTAAGCGCTGCGCGCCCCCGAGTCGGAGATGCGCCCTGTTCTCCCCTCGCCGTCCGTTTAACACGCCGGTGGTGGCGTCGGCAGCGCGCGGGTTACCCTGTGCGCGTTACCGTTGTTTCGAACCGTCCCCAGTTCTCCCCCCTCGCCGCAGCTTGGTGCCCCTCCCTCCTGGCGCACCTGCGACCCCTTGTGTTTTTAACGGTCGTCCCATTCGGCTCTGCCCACATGTTTTGATGCTTCTGCTTTTAGGTGTTGACGACGACAGCGAGCACTGCGGAGGTGACAGCGAGAAGACCATGAAGACGGACCGAGCGAGGAAGGTCAGTGCCTGGCATTTCTGACTGGCTGAGTGGGGACTCTTTATGATGCCTTGGATTACTTGGGGGATGCTGCTTCTGCCCCCCCCCCAGTGTTGGCCCTTGTTTTCTGTGCCAATCCCCTAGGCTGGCACCATGGGCACATTGAGTATCGGCATGACTGAGGCTTCCATCCTGGTGTGTTCTGTCAAGCGAGTATTTTTAACAAAGCTGGCATCGACAGACATGAGGGAGCATCACTGGTGCCACAATGATGCCAGGTTCAAGTCCTGCTTATGCGCCACATCTTGTCAGGTTGGGCGGCCACTGTGGTGGACCGGGTGCTGCAGTGATGGGTATCGGTTTGGTGGGTTTGAAGAGGTCAGGTTGTGTTTAGAACGCCCACGGGGTCCTGTCGAGTGTGTTGTGCATGTCCCCTGGGCGGCCGCCGTCCACCTCCTCTTCTTCCTCCTCGTCCTCATCATCGTCTGGCTGCTCATCTCCCTTCTCTTGTGTTCATTTCAGCCCAAGAGGACGCTGGTGATGACGAGCATGCCCTCTGAGTAAGTAGCCGCCTGGCAGAGGGCACCGGTATTGGGGGTCTGATGTTCCTTTGCACCCAAGTCTCTCTTTGTCTTCACAGGAAGCAGAGTCTGGTCATCCAGCTGGTCCAGTCCCTCGGCGGCTTCTCCATCGTGGACCAAGTCTGTGAGAGCACGACGCATGTGGTGGCCGGCTGCCCTCGACGCACGCTCAACATCCTGCTGGGCATGGCCCGCGGCTGCTGGATCCTCTCCTTTGAGTGGGTGAGTAGCCTGCTGCCAATGGCGCCTCTGCTCACCTGCGATTTGAAGTTTGGCTGGTGGGTCGCTGGAGCAGAGTGCCTTCATGTGCAGTCAGGGTGTCCTCTGAAGAGCTGCTCATCACGTGGCTTGCCAAACATGTGGAAACTGGCAGGCTTGCACACCCGCATTTCCATTTGCACCTGCCAGGTTACGGTGGCATTTGTTGTCCAAGTCAGCCCCCGCCTCGCTTATGGGCTTGTTGGCATGTTGCCCAGGGGCTCCTGATCCCCAAGTTGTTGGCATCCAGCAGTAGCCTTAATGGGTGACCACTTGGTTGCACAAACCTGCAGTGCAGTGGTCGTCCTCATGCCAGCTCGCCCCTGAATAACACACAACCACCTTGATGGCACAGAGGGGTCGCTGCAAGAGGAGACTGCCGTGACAGATGACACCAGTGACCGCGTTAAGTCATTTTGATTTGTGATTGGTGCCACTGCCTCCTGGACATTGTGTGGGCTGTACTGTGGGGGGTCATGCATGTGTCTATTTGGGTGCCACTCCCATCTGCCTGGTGCCGCACCCAGTCACTGCGGGCACTTTGCTTTCAACTGTTTGGCTGCACAGGCCGATTTCAGGCTTAAAGCTGAGCCATCATAAACGGACGAACTGCCTGCAACGCGGTGCCCGCTGTGCCCACACCAGCCGACTGCCATTCGGGGTTCATACAAGGGTGCACACAGAGACCCTGTAAGGGCGGTTGAGCCGAGTCGTTCCTGTTTCGAGGGGAGCCCTGGGGTACCCTCTGTACCACCGCACTGCCCTTGTGGCCTGTGCCCAACTCACCCAGTCACCTCACACGCCTGCCCTCATTGTTGAAAGACACTATATAAAGGGAGTTCATGTTCACACCTCGGGTGCGAGGGGAGGGGTTTGAACCCAGGACAGAGGCCTGGGGTGCACCGCGTGGGTTTTCAAGGCGCTATAAAGTGTGAGGTCCTAACGTCCCCTCCTTGTCCATCTGCAGGTCATGTGGTGTCTGGAACGCGGCCAGTGGATCCCCGAGGAGCCGTACGAGCTGGCGGACCACTTCCCTGCTGCTCCCGTAAGTCCCCTGTGCCGTGAAAGGCACTATATGTATGTATGTATGTATGTATGTATGTATGTATGTATGAGTCCCTCATCGGTGTGTGCCCCCTGCAGAGGGGTGACGGCAAGGCGCTATATTTGACACTGCGATGAGCCGGCCGGACGCGCTCGATTGCCGGGGGGCTCCTCTGGTTTCCTTCCTCTGAATTTGCACCGTCGGTTAAATGGAGAGGAAGTCCGTGCCGCGGCACAGATGGGCCACTTCCTGCATCTGGCGCACAGCTGACTTTGTGAATTGGCTGTACTCTGGTCGTCCCCCCGTAGTGAGGGTCCACTGATGTCATCTCGGATGAGGCGCTATATACCGCAGATGCTGCAGTTCCTGGTGACCTCATCCTTCGCGCGCCATTGGGTCGTCCTTGTGCAGCGGGCACTTCCTGTTTACTTCCTTCACAGGTGGAAGTTGCGTCATGCCCGGTGGGCTCATGTGCGGGACAGACGCTGAAGGCTGTCGATGTGAACTGCTGACGGGCCACAGTACTCGATCCCCCACCTACACCCGGGGGGGTGGGGAAATGCTTTGTTGGGCATGCCACACCTGCTGGGTGCCGCTGACCCAGGGTGCCCCTCATTCCTCCCTCATTTATTCACACAAGAATGGCGAGGAGGAATTTTTTGGGAGGAGCCGCGCAGGTGGAGGGTCTCACGGGTGACCGCCTGGTAATGCACAGACAGGGGGTGGCCCTGCTGAAAGGTGCTGTGTGTCACTTTGGAATGTGACATCTGCCACTAGAAAAGGAGACCCTCGAGGACCAGCGTAGCGCTGTGTGGCATGAAAAGCAAGGACGCCGATGGGCTCGCTGGACCCCAAGCTGGATGTGGTGACCCCTCTTGATTAGGAGCACGTTACCGACCGTGTCACAAGAAGTCTCAGACCGCTGCTGGCCGTGCGCCCCCTTGTGGTTACTGGGCTCTGCCAGTGTTGGGTGGTCCAGCTGGTCAGTTCTCGTGTTTTCTGGTGCCATTTACAGACCAAGAGATTCAAACTTCTCGCCATAATATGAAAAGGGACACCAGGGGGCAAACAAAGAATGATGGGAGTAGAGGGAGGTGCCAGGCATTCAGGTCTGGGTGAGACACAGGGCACTCGAGGGTCACTCGCTGTTGACAATCTGGGGGCATCACTTCTGACCCACAAGGCCCCCCAGCCCCCTCTGACCACAAGCTTATCATGACTAGCCACCATCAAAGGGCCTGACGCTGGCGCAGAATCACCCAGGGTTGGCACTGCCAGTCTCCCAGAAGCTGTTCACACCAAGACTGCAGAGGTGGGAGACACTGGTGATGGTGGGACTAAAGTGGCAGAGATGGCCAGTGACTTGGCAGCTGTTGCTGTGTTTTCTCTGCCCACCTGGCGACCCCTAATTAGTGCCCACCTGTCTGGCCCATGTGTGCCAATAAGGGGGCAGTCCACGCCTTCCAGATTCCTGCACTTTTATTGCCTTCTTCACAACACGACGCCCATCCCCAGTTCCCTAATTTCGGCGCAGTTACTGGCACATTCAGAGGGAGGCGCTGTGGTACAGGACAGCAGTGAGCCACCGTCTGCCCACTTGTGCCCTCCAGTGGCAGCCCTCCATTTCTTCTTCCCACTCGGGGGCGGGTCCCTTAAGTATGGTGGTCCTTCTTGTGTGTCCACAGTCCAGTTTTGTGTCAACGTTGACCAGAAGACGTGTAACCCAACGGGGGCGGTCGGCCCGGATTTGGACCGACCTGCCAATCGTCTTTCGGCCGTCCGGGGTCTTCTACAGGTCTCGGAGACCCTGATGGGGGGCTATCGCCCGCTGGCCGGCCTGATCATCATGGTGCTGGACTGCAGGGAGTAGCCCGAGCCCTTCCAGTAGTACCACTTGATGCCATTGAAGCGGTTGGTGTTCTGCCCGGCTCGGTAGTACAAGCCATTGAGGTTGGACGGGCCGCAAGCATCAAACCACCAGCCTGTGGAGACAAAGGCACGGAATAAACTGAAGGAAAGACCACCGAGTGCCCACCTAGCATGTCCTAAAACCTGCAGGTGTGCTGCACAGCCAGAAGGTGCCAAGGACCAAAAAACACTAACAAGTTGGCACCCATGCCATGTCGCTCCCCAAAAAGTGAAATCAGGAGGGGCTGGAAAAAAAAAAAAGCCTAGAAATTGGCGCTGCGCTTTGGCCTGTGTGCCACATCTGCAGTGGGCACTTGTCTGCTTTGTAAGACACAGCAGTGCCTGCTGGGTTGTGCTTGGCATAATCGTGCCAAAGTGGCACAACAGACTAGGTGACAAGTCAGAAAGGCTGTGGTTTGGTGCCAATCGACTCTTCCTGGGTCGGTGTCCCTCGTCTCGGCCATCAGGAGGGTGTGCCAAGTGACACGGCCACAGCTGGGCATGAGTGGGTGGCACTGCTCCTGTCAGCTAGCATACTGACATGCCTCTCTGCTGCCACTCACCAGCCAACAAGTGACCTTGAGTGGTGAAGACCAGGTGGGCTGCCAGGGACCCTGGGGAGGTGAAGCGACTTGCTCGGGGTCACTCAGTCGATGAGGTGACAGACCCGGCAGCAGTTTGACTCCGCTGTCCCCAGAGGGCCACCCTCGCTGTCATTTGGTCACATTTCTCTTCCTTTCATCTCCTCATTAACTCTAGCAAAACGGCAGAAAAGTGAAGCTTTGACCCAACAAGACCCCCCGGGGCAGCTGGCCGGTACCCTGCTGTGCCCCTTAAGTGTAAGCAGGCCTTCCACTGTTCCCAGCCTATTAACGTCCCACTCGGAGAGTCCCCAATGACCTGCCAGTGGGATGTTCAAAGGAGCCCAATTAGCCATCCGTGTGCCCCCTTGTGCCCCGACTTACCGCCTGTGGTCAGCTGGGCACACTTGCAGATGCACTTGTCATTGTCCACATCCTTCGTGCTGAAGTCGCTTCCCGGTTGGCTCAGGCTGCTGATTTTGCCCGCCGTCCCGCTGTAGCCTTTGAAGTGAATCCTGCAGGCACAGAATTGGGAAGTTGGAGTTTTATGCCCGTGGCTGGTGCCTGCCTGAGGGATGCCAATATGCCCAACCGGAGTAGGCAACTCCTCCCAGAGTTTGCAGTGTGCCATCTGTTGGAATGTATCTTGTAATGGAATGCATTGCCTTTGTCACTCCAACAGATGGTGCATCACAAAATTGCTGTAACAAAATGCATTACTACAAATGTTTGAGATGTGCCATCTGTTGGAATGCCAAATGTAGTGCTTTTTTTTTTTTTTTTTTAAACCACAAATGTTTGTGATGTGGCGTCCGTTGGAATGAAACATGGGAACCGGACGGACACACGGACACTTGTCACTCTCCAGATGGACTCGGCAGTCTTAACGTCTGTAGTGCTGTGGGTCCATAAAAGCACTGCCAATGTTTGTGATGCGCCATCTGTTGGGATAACAGACATAGAACCCAGAGAGTGCCTATCCTCTTATTAACTTGTACCAGGCTACAGGTCTGGCATGCCCACCTGTCTCGGGTAACTTCACTCACTGCCCACTTAAAGCCTCTGTACCCCTTCATGACCGCTCCACTGGTTTTTAGTCCCAAACTTCATTTGCTTCATCTTAGCAAGGTGACATCCTGAGCCACCTTCGGTCACACGGGTCTTAGGGGCGGAGCTATGGCCAATGAGCGGGGGGGGGGGGTGTTTGTCACACCACAACAGCACAGAAAAAGGAGGAGGATGAGGGGCTGAGATGGTGGCTGTGCCCTGTGACTCCCAGTCCATAGTGACGAGGTGGGCCCCTGTGGTGCAGTGTGACGTGGTGCCGGTGGCCTCGACCCCCTTTTCCTTTAGTCAGTTTGGCTCAAAGCACCATGCCAGTGTGACACGTAGCGTTCAGCCTGATCAGCAGAGGGCATCCCTGTGCCCGGGCACTACAGCGAGGGGCTCCGACACGGAGAGTGGCCTGCGAGCACAAAGCGGCCTTTGTTTGTCCACACGCCTGGGTCCAATCAGAGGTTGACGTCACTGCCGCGAAGAGCGCTTGAGTGGGGACACGAGAGAGAGAGGAGGCAATTAGCGGAGATACGATCGCTCGCGGCCCGCTTGGCTCTCGGGAGGAAGTCGTTGGAAGTAATTGGGCAAAATTGTCGTGCCAGCTGCTTCTGGGAGGATTCCAACCGGCTTGGCTGTGCTGGCGCGAGTTGAACCCGGGGCTCTGCTGCCCACCTGTGTGCTCCTTGACAGCTTTGCTTTGTTTGCCACCCTCCGAGGACCGAGTGACGTCGGTTGTGTGAGTGTCGCTCCCTCCGGAGGCCCATTTGGTGTTCGGGGGGCTCGGCCCACTCCCTAAAGCGACGGGCGCCGTGGCCTACCTGTAGTTCTGGGCTTCGCCGTCCAGGTAGAAGTTTTGGTAGAGCGAGAAGGCCTCGTTGCCCTCCCAGTCCCTCAGCTGGACCCTCAGGGCGTAGGGCTGCAGGTTCGTCAGCTGAGCCACAAACTCGTTTCCTAGCCAGTGCTCTCCGGCCGGGTCACCAAAGCCCTACAAGGACAGAGGTGGACGTTAGGTAAGCGGTGGGCCCGGAGCTTTGGGGGGTGATGCGGGGCACACTTTACCTTCTTGTACTCCTTCCACGTCCGTTGAAAGTCCACCTTCCCGTCCTGGCGACGTTGGATGACAGTCCACCCGCCGCCGTCCGTGTCCATGTCACAGTACGCCTGCGTCACGAGAGAGCTGGTCAGTGCCATATCTGCCCTCTGCCCCACGTTTTGATTTTGTCCCGGGACATCCTTACCTGCACTTCCTCCGTGCTGTTGGGAAGGCTCAACGAGTAGACGCCGCTGCTCTTGCCCAGTTTCTGGATCTCGGCGCAGTCCTTGTAAGCATTTGCCATGTCAGGGCCTGCGGGCATCCGTGCTGGACATTGGAGGAGAGAAGAAACCAAATGAAAAGAGAAGCCCACCTGGCAGCGCCCTACGAGGGGGGTGACGGGACTGAGTGGTCTCTTGGAGCCCCCGATTTGGAGCGTGTGCCCGTAAATGCCCCCTTACATGGGTCGCCATGTGCCCTCACCGTTCTGGTCCGATATCATCTGGATGAGGCTGTTGACCGTCTGGATCATGTCGTGCTGCTGTTGCTGTAGCGCCGACTTGTTGAAGGTCGCCGTCAGCAGCTGCTTCTCGAGGTCGCCGATGATGGTGGTCTGCCGCACCACCAGCTCCTGCAGCTGCTCCTTCTCGCCCCTCAGGATTTTCAGCTCTGCCAGGCGGGTCGCCTCCATCTCGGTGATTCTCTTCTCTAGAAAACTGCAAAAAAGAAAGAAATGGCAGCCAATTAGCGAGTGCCAGCGGGCCACTGCTTTTCTGGGCCCCTTTGAGGTTGTCTTTCAATCTGAGTGTGTGTGCCATCTTATGGGCTGGCACAGCTCCGAGTCCCTTCTCCCTCCCACAGACATGCAGCATTCGCTTGCCACCCAGTCCAGCATTGGTGCCTGCCTTGTGTGCAGTGCTGCTGGATGAGGTGGGCATGGGGATGTTGGGACCCCCATGGTGAGCTAAGGGGGTAAGTCGGCCGAAGATAGCGGATCAGTTCTAAAAATGGAGGAGTAACCAGAAATCGGAGGACCCGTCCGGGCACTGTGCCAATGGGTGAATCCATGACGGCCCAGCTTTGCTATCTTGACCTGTGCCAGTTTGATGTGAAATTTACTGTGTGCCCATCAGTCTCTTTGGCGCTGACGTGCTGCTCGCTGTTGCTATCGGTGCCCGTACCTCTTTGTATACCCACTGGTGGCACTTATTTCCTTCCTGCGAAACCCGGAGTATGGTATGCCTGCACTGGGCACATCATTGGCACAGACCCCACTGCTAAAGTAAAGCCTGGCACCTTTCACTTCTCTCTGAGTAAATGGCAGATGCCACTCCTCTGCTGTTGCCCATTGTCTATCCTGTCACAGCTTTTCGTGTGGTGCTGTTGGCAAGCTATCTGTTCTACTCCAGGCTCTAACTGAAGGACCACCGACTTAAGTTCAGGGCTGTGCCCATCGTGGCAAGGTTGGACACCAGTCCATCCAGTAGCCCACCCCATACCCCCATGAGTGCAATTGAAAGTTTCATAGTGTGTGCCATCACACAATCTGCTGTCCTGTGCCCTGTGTGCGGCATCTCTGCCAGAATGCCAGTGGGTGCCTGTCCCGAGTGGAAACGGGCCTCTTTGACCCCGAGTAGGGCACGTCCTGCCACTGTGACCTGTAGCTGTATTCAGTGTCTTCTGGGACCATCTCATGACGATGATGCCCGCTATGCCTTGCCCCTCTGGGGTCTTGTCTGGACCGTCGTGCTGCTTTGTACCCTTTTGTTCAACTTCACTTTTCTGGGTGCCCATTTTGTTTCCCACTTCTGTGTTGTTCTCACAAGGGTGCCCATTGCCCAGGTCATCCTGGCACTCCTATTTAAGATGCCCATGGGCACTGCCACGTGTCCAACTCTCATTCCTGGCACTGGAGTTTTCATTTTTGCTGCCTTTTGAAGATGGCCTTGGGCACGTTTTGGTGCCCACCTGTGGACCCATTCACTTCCTGCAGCATTTCTGCCTTTGTTTAATATGTGCCTGTTGGCATCGCCCGAGAGGGCTGAGTTACGCACGCACATGCAGCCTCACCTGTTCTTTTCGTGGAGCTTTGAGATCTCGCCAGTCTGTGCCCGCACTTGTCCTTCGAGTTTGGCGGTGGACGCCGTGTTCTCCAGCAGCTGAAGCTGAAGCCTCGCCGTCTGATTGATGACCTGTGGAGAGAATGGCAGGGCGTCTGTTTTAAATGGGGCAGGTCTGCCTGTGCCCATGCCTCCCCTGCCAGGTGCCACCATTATGTTGCCCATTGGGGTGCCACTGTCCAGGGTCCTGGTGCCAGTCTCTTCCATTTTGAAGATTCCCTGACATGGGCAGTGTAATCTTTACCTCGATGCCCACTGAAATTGGCAGGGGTGGACACTGGCACCTGCCACTTACTGTTAGCTCGGCCTGACTGAGTTGTGTGGGCAGTGGCACTGATGCTTGGCGCATCTGCTGTGGGCACCTCTGAGGGCCCCACCTTGCTCAAGTCCTGCGTCCTTTTTGTCGTGTGTACCTGTGACTCGGTCTGCAGTGCCAGCAGGTAAGGTGGCACGCACTGTAGTTGTGCCAGAGTCGTGTCCTCGTCCGTGCTGCCAATCTGCTGAGCTCTTTGAGATGAGAGCGTGCGCCCTGCCATGTGTGCCCCCAGCCCTTCTAGAGGATCCCCTCTGGCTGTTAGGTGCAGTGGTGTGCCCAGGTGGCTAAGCCAGCGGGCTTTCAGTGCAAACCCCCGCATTGAACTCATGTCAACGTGGAGGACACTACATGGATGGCAGAGGCCACCTGAGGGAGTGCCCTCTTGAAGTGGGCTGTCGCCACTTTGGTTGTCATGAGGTGGTCCTGAGGCAGATCAGCCTTGCCCGTGCCGCCCACCAAGAAGCCCACCTGATTCTCCATGTCCCTTAATTTGCGAGTCTGCTCTGCGGTGTGACTCAGGAGGCTGGCACCGACGTCACTCATGGTGGGCGTGTGGTTGGATGCCACCTGCTGCTGGACCCTCGCCATGTCCTCCTTCAGCCGCTCCTGGATGTAGGCCTCCAGCTGCAAGACACAAAAACACAAATGAGCCCACCTGGGCCTGGTGAGGGAGGAGGGTGACCAGCGACGACGGCCCCCCATGTCTGGGCTTGTCACCCCACTTCCAGTTTGTGAGCGGCGCCCGGCTGTGGGCATCTCCGGGCCTGTCTGCTGCCGCTGTCACTTTAATGACGAGAGCTTGGCACATCTGCACTGTTAAATGTCACTTTCTCCTGGGTGAGGGCCCCTCGCTTGGGTGCTACCTGTTGTGAGGGTGTGCCCATCTGCAGATTTGTGGATGTGCTGGGCCGCCGCCCCTGGGCATGTGCCAGGGTGAACTCACCCAGTCGGGTGCCATACTCCGGGGGGGGGGGGGGCTGGCTGTGTGTGTTGTTACTGTCATGTGTTCAGATGACGGTGACATTGTCGAATGTGTGTGCTGATCGGACAATTCACGCGACGAGTACGGTGGTCCACTTTGGCTGCCCAGATCACCCCCTGAGATGCAGCTGACTGAATTGAGAGTGAAGGGTGGCTGGAGGACGGGCACCCAGTGGCTCTGCTGGCTCTTTTCTGTTGAACGGAGGAAGTGTGATATGGGGTGGTGGCGCTGATGGCATTAACACTACAATGTGTCCTGCCACTCTCTGGGACTGGAATGACATTGGCAAGTTTTTGTTTTTTTTTGTGACCCCCTAGTGTGGCAGGCCTTTGGCTGTTGTCAGATGGCATCAGAAGCCCGCATTCCTACTGGCGCTGGGCTGCCCTCTTCGCTGGGGTTTTGTGTCCGTGCCCGTCGTTTGTGTTTACCTGCAAAGTGGCGAGGACCCCTTTCAGCATCACGCCCCCCCCTATTGATCGGAGGGGGTCTGAGCAGTCTGCCCCCTTATCAAAGTCTCACGAGGAGTGCATGCGGAGGGGGTCCTCTGCCAGGTGACCCCTGTTGTGACCGCGAGTGCCTGACTGTAAAACACCGACCCCCCCTTCTCGTTTCTCATCGTCTTTTTTTTTTTTTTTTTTTTTTTTTTTTGTGACGATGTGCCAGGCGTGAGTTCGGCTTGGGGGGGGGGTTAACTGCCATTAGGACCCCCGGCAATGCAAACGAATAGGAAAAGCCAGCGAAGTTGATAAGAAATGTCGCGATGGCCCAAAGCGGTGACAGCTGCAGGTGTCCGATCTGTGACACATTCAAGTGTCTGCTGCAGGTGACATATAAAAGGACTAAACGTTGCAGTCAAATGTCCTAGAAATGTCACCCCGATGGAGGTCCATAGGGGGCTAGTAAGGGGTCAGTAAGCTCCGATTCGTCGTCTCAGACCCTCTAGAATGATACCCCACCTCCTTGGGTTTGATGGCTGTGAGAGGGAAGAAAAAGAACCTGACCTGCCCCCTCGACACGGCATCGTACGACCCCCCAGGTGCCGACCTCGCCAATCCCCCCACTTCTAGGAGCTTTCTACAGCACGAGGGGCCACGGCTTGTGGACCGCTTTGACACCTGCCGGTTTACTTTTTATCATAAAGGGGTCCTCTCTGACACAAATGAGGGGTCCAAGGAGACCAAATTTAATGGGGGTCGCCAAAAAGCCGAAGTGACTTTGTGGAAATAAAGCGCAGCTCATGAAATGAGATGAGCTGGAGGGGAAGACCACATAGGGGGTCCTGAGGACTGACCCTAAGCCCCGCTTTGCCTCTGCTGTCACCTTTCTAAAAGGGAATACAAATTCCAGTAAAGGGGGTCGGCGCACATGACGGCCGCTCCGAGTGACTTCTTCATAAAGTGCAGCCCACTCGAGTGACTGCTGCCCTGGTCTCGGCCGAGGAGGTCCTGAAGCCCCCCCGACTGACGGGCCTGTTGGCATCGCCTGGGATGGGCCGACCCACGATCACTCGTTTCACACACGGGTTTACTTTAAAGGGTCCCCGCCGGCCTTTGGTGGCGCTGAATGGTCGCCTGTCCCGTCCACTCAATTCATCTTAAATTATAAAGGGGGGGTTGGGGGTTTGAAAGTCCCTCCGCGGCACTTATTCTGCGTGTCTGTGGTTCTCAGCCTCTTAAAGGTCAATTTGCCAGAAACCTCAGGTGTCCAGCTGTGCCCCCCCATTCTTGATGCCCTCCTTTTGAAGTCGCCGTGCTGTCCCCCTTCTCCAGTTTGAGCGCAGTGTGTGTTTAAAATGAGGAAGCTCGGCACGTTGAGTCTTTCCTCGTATTGAAGGTGAAGGGTGCTATCGATAGCCGGTGGTCTTTGGGGGTCTCGTGTTGTGTTTTTTTTTTTTTTTTTTTTTTTATGTCCTGCTTTTGTTTAAAATTCCTTTCTTTCTCTTACTGCTTCTTAACTGCGCTGGCAGCTCTGCGCGCGCCCGCCCGCCATGAATCCTACGTGAGCCGCTCAGGTGACGCGCACGTCCAGGTGTCGCTGAACGCTCAGATAACCGGAGCGGCTCGCTGTCGCCGTGACTTTAATTAAACGCTCGGCCCGAATTTCATACACGCCGCTTCGAGAAACGTGCGCGCGAGGCTCCCCAAGATCTCCGTGCAGCCGGTCAGCCGGGTCCCTTACCTTCAGCAGCCACTGCGTGTTGTTGTTCATGATGACCTCCAGCTGCTCCAGCTTGTGCACCGAATCCTCGTAGTCCTCGGGCTCCTCACTTTGCGCGTCGGTGGCAGGGTAGCAGTTGTCCACCTCCGGTAAAAGGAAGGTGTAGCTGCACGGCCCGTTCTGGATCTGATACCGTCTCTTACTCGAGTCTTCAGCTGTCACGCTGGAAGTGAAGACGAGGAAACACGCGAGCCACGCAGGGACCATTGCCGGCGGCTCAGCTCGATGTGTGGACGGACGGGGCTCTGATGCGCTCGCGCTCTCCCTCCGTGGACTCGCCGCTCCGCTATCGGCTCTGCTATCTTTGCGCCTCTGCCCTTATATGTTTAGCTGGAAGCACTGAAAGTGTGCATGCATGCGTGACCCCTCCCCGCAGCTGGGGGGGGGGGGGGGGGGGGGGGGGGGGGGGCTTTGGCTGCTTCCTGGCAGCCCGGCAGCGGCCAACACGTTTGTTAACGCGCCACCCGAAAGTCCTGGGACATTCAAGGCGCTGCTCTTGTTGGTTGCTGCGGTCGGCAGAGAAGAAGCGTTAGCAGGGTTAGTCGTGTGCCCCCTTCAGGGTGACCCACTCGAGTACTTGAATTGATTGTGAGATTTGCACGCGAGTCTCCTCCTTGTCAGACTTTTTTTTTTTTTTTTTTTTTCCCCCTTCCACGTAAGCCACTCGGGTTCTGTTGTAGTGGGTGGGCACTTGCAGAGACACGGGGGTCGCCTTTAAGCGGCAGGTTCAATGAGTTACTCAGGGTTCAAAGATCACAAGGAATTTACAATCCCTGTGCGGAGGCGTCTGCAGGCCCTCGAAGCCTTCATTAATGGCGTTTGGGAGTCTGCCTCGGTACCGACATCAGTGCGTGGGGGTCGTTCACAGCCATGGTCGTAGCGCTGTGCAGGTGAGAGAGAGGTACGGGGGGGGGGGGGGGGGGGTCTGACTTTAAGGGACGCAGTTGTACTTAAAATGACGAGAGGACATTTCAAAGATGGTCCCCCAGTTCACCCAGCCGCGTTTCTGTTTTTGCGCCCCTCGCACGTTCACCCCTTTGCTGTTCTCACAGCTGCCTGTTGACGTCACCGGATGCTCGCGGGCGCACCTGGCGGCAGGTGCAGGAGGGCCGCACGTACGCAGCAGCAGCGCCCCTCGTGGTCAGTTTAGGATTAAAGGCGCACACGCGACGCCGTTGCCTTCTCAGCAGTTCGTTTCCGACTCGTAATTCAACTCCGCCGGTGGTGCCGAGTAGGAAGGAAGCGTCCGACACGTCGTTCAAGTGACCGAATGTGTCCCCAAGTCCCCCAGAAAGCGGAATTCCGGCGTTCTTTCGAAGATGTCCGCGCCACGTGCGTCAGCCCTGCACGTCTCATCTCTGAAATATTCGGAAATGCGCACGGCTGCTGGCTGCCTCTTGGATTTGTCACCCTTGTCGCTTTACCTGGCGCTCCGAGACCCCCGTGTCACATGCCGCTGTGTCGCATTATTGCTTTGTGTTTTTTTTCTTGAGGATCAAAGGCTGCGTTTGCTTTCCCGGAGGCGACGGGCCGCGTGTAGAAAGTCCCGTCCGCTTACGAGAAACCGAACAGTCCGTCCGGGCAGCGCCATCTGTGGAATGCCATGCAGCTCTGCCAAGAAATGAAGGAAGTCGAGTGATGGAAAGGGTTGGGGGGGGGGGGGGGGCAGGGGGGCCCAGCTGGCCAATGTAGCGCCTTTAGAGGTGGCCTCACGGGGCATTTGGACCTCTGCGTGTTTTGAGGGCGCCCCTCGTTTTGTGCCAGCTGTCGACTTTTCATCACGTCTCCTCAGGGGAGGCTGGGTGTGCCAATCTGTAAGATGTGGCCGTCACGTGCCCCTGCTGCCTATTCCAAGTTTCGGGTACAGACCTCAACGGAGCCTTCTGAGCAGCTGGTGGGCACCCCCCCCTAACCCCCCGTTTGTTTTTCTCCTGCTCTTTATTGTGTTGAGCTCAAGTCCTCTCCAGCATCCAAAGGCCCTCGCAGGATTCATTCATTTAAACTTTGAAACCCGCCTGGGGTGCGAGTGCCAACATTACCTGGCGCACCCCAGTGCAGTGCGTCCACGGCCTGAGGTGGCAGATGAAGTCGCCAGGTATGTCTTTGCTGTAACGACTGGCACCTTTGTGCTGCTTCTGCCATCTCCATTCCGTTTCTAGGATTTGAACAGAAGGACCCGTCCGGCGGCAGGCACCAAACTTGCACACACGAGTGCTTTGCCCTCGTTGGACGGGTCTTTGATTTTTGAAGCATCTTTTCTTTTCCAGACCACAGGGTGTTTGGCATCAAAGTACAATGCCAGCTTTCCTCCAGTGCACTGGTGAGGGGAACATCAAACCATCTTTAGAGAGGTGGCACAGTGAGGCGCGCCATGGCAGTTTGACTGAGATTTGCAGATGGCATGGTGCCCTAGCCCAATGACTCTTTGCCAGGGCTGCTCCCACTGCACTTTGAGGGTCTTTAGTGGTCTGCACTGGTGGCTCCCAGATTGTTGAGGGACCCCAGGGTGCCCGTGGCTGCTGGGGAGCTGATGCCACTCTAGCCGGGTGGGGTGGCTGCAGGTTCTTGTCCCAGCTCCTGCCTGTTTGTCTTATTTTGGCTTTGTTTTAATTGGTTGACTTTTTAAGAGCCCCCCCCCCCCCCCACAACAGCAGCCATAATCTATTAAAATGTCCATCAAGGAAACGGGTGCCAATCTAACATCACCCCATTGGCACATTACAACATGAGAACAAAGTGGAGGCGGGGGGTACGGAGTGGGCACAGTGCTGCCAGTGGCCCCCACAGGAGACACGAGCCTGGAGTCTTTGGGTCACACATTCTGCGGACCACAGCTTGAGCGCTGGGAAAGCAAAGGAAGGAAAGAAAGAAAGAAGGAAAAGAGAGAGGAGTTTCTCTTTAAGGACGAGCGTAGCAGTCCCATCATGGGCACCCTCTTTGTTTTCTGAATGTCGCATTTAAACTCAAAACTGCATTAAAATTGACGCCACAGAGGAGGTCACTGTGACACTGAAGACCTGGAGTGCCACATGGCGCCGGGCACGTGTGTCTCCTACCCGTGGGCGGGTATACTCCTGCCCGTGTTTCATTTTATCTCCAGTATATAAACATTTGTCATTGTCTGCGGTTCTGAGGAGACGTGCGGGTAAGAGTGTCCCTGCACTTGACTTGGCGTGCCCGCCTCGGGTGCTGGCACATAGGCAGATGGCCAATTTGGTGTGTTTTCGATGTCCTTTTGTCTCATTTTTCATTCATGTCTGCCCACTGTAGGATACGAGGCAGCCGCCCGTGTCGTCACTTCTCCTCTTTGTTTTTATACCCCAGATATGCCGACTGCAGCGCCACCTCTCAGCAGGAGAATACCAACAGAATTTGTTTGCAGATTTTCCTGCGATCTTCATTTCTGCGTCCAGCCAGCCGCCCTCAGAGCAGATGGCACAACTGATTCTGCTTTACGGGGGTAAAGTGTGCAAAACCATCAGGCAAGCGGGGCTGTGCATCGGGGGCTACAAGGGGAAGACGCCGCTGGGCACAAGGGTTCTGTCAGAGCAGTGGATCCTGGGTAAGTGCAAGACGGGGCACCCTGCTGGGCATCGTGCCCGTCTCTCCAGACTGTCTCGCCCATCGTGCCCGTGTGTCTCTCTTTCAGACTGCATCACCCAGCACAAGAAGCTTCCGTGGGACGAGTATGTGCTGCCCTAGGAGGTCCACAGTGTGCCCGTCGGGAGGGTCCCTCACCATCCCCTGTGCCCGTCTCTCACCTGCACGCCAGCACAAACGCTCTTTGCTGTTCTCACGTTTTGAATCTTTAAACTCACGTGGGCGTTGGTTTGGTTGGTATTTAACTTTTGTAATGAGTTGTGTGATTTTATTAAACTGCTCTGTAAATCGGGAGAGGTGGGCATGAAGGTGGGCATTGCAGCTCAAATGACAGACACATTGAGACTTGGTGACATTTTAAGTGGCTGCTGTCTGAAACACGTCGTGGTGTGTAGGAGGGGACGCCACGGAGCAGTAGTGGTGCCAGGGCTGGCCGATGCCACCCACAGTGTCCTTTTCATGTCCTGTGCTTTTAGTTTAGCGCCTCCTGTCTCAATGGGGTGGCATGAAGACGCAGCAGCAAACTCAACGTCACAACTTTGTCGTATTTTCTCAATTATATTAAAAGGCATTGAGAGTAAACAAGTGTGTCGTTACTGGCAGATCGTCTCTCTTTAACCGTCGTAAGATGGCACTGCCAGCAGCGGGCACCTTTACAGAAATTCTAGTGGAACACGCAGGTCCTCGCCCAGAAGGGATTTGAAAAGGAGGGGTTCATGAATAGAATGAGAAGTGTGGCGGGGGGCCGCCAGGGCCTGAATACACTGAGGTGGTCCTCAGATAAAGTGAGGCTGAAGATGCAGGCTGAGGTGGTGACATACGGGAGGCCAACCCGCTAGACCCTAACACGGCAGGAACAAACCCCCGGGCAGGGTGCCAGCCCACCGCAGTGAAAAAGAGAAGAGAATGTGGAAAACCAAAAGCGAGCAGTGGAAGAAGGTGGTGCCGGGTTATTAAAGCCAACGGCTGGCAGGCACTCGGGGGGGGGGGGGGGGGGGGGTTTAAACAGCAACGGTGGTCTCTGCGTGAGGAGGTGGCGTGCCAGCCGGTGGTGGCTGTAGTTTGTAATAACAAACCAATGTAGCCATGAGAGGTGGCACTCTGAAGTGTTTATAATTGTGGGTATCAAAGGGAACTGCGCCATAAAACTAGACAAGGGACCCTCGTACCGTCATTGTGACAGTCAAGTCACAGCGCCAGTGACAACAGAACAGAGCACGAGTGCCAGTCGTGTCATAACGGGACAGACCGGCCTCCACTTATCAACTGAGCTGAATGGATTGGAGTTTCCTTGTGAATTAATATGGAAGGTGCTGAAAGCTGCGGGTCGCGCCAACCCGAGACTCTAATCAGCTCGACGTACTTTTGCTGTGCCAGCAGCAGAGCTGCAGATCTGAACCTACCTGGCTGGCTTATCGATTGCCATTTATGAACTCCAAACGGGGCCTTAGGGCGTTAAAGGGCCGGGCACAGGCTGCTCGCCAAGCCACAAACCACAGCTACACCTTCATGGCGCAGAATGAGCTGCAAGAACAGACAACGCTATGTGAAGAGCAGAGCCCCCTGGCATGGACGGTCCCTGCTGGGCATCTGTGATAAGCAGGTGGCACACAACCCCCTAATTGGATCGTTATTCCCATTTGACGTCATGTTGTGCTCCGTCACCAATTCCGGTTGTCACGGCTCGCTTTTCCGCTCCTTTGAAATTTCTTCTTCCTTTCTACTTCACACCCCAACCACGTGCCCAAAATCCTGGGCTGCTAAGAGAGTCCTTATCTCCGCTGCCCTCCCTCGTCTGCTTTGGCACAGCAGTATGGGGGTCCTCTCAGGAGGGAGGGGATACCGAGCCCTTGCAGGGCTGCAGGCCACCGCTCCATCCCTCTGCGTGTCCATTAGCCCGTGTCACCCTCCGATGATGCCACACACGATGCTGACACTATGTGCCCAGCTTACCCCTTCAGTTTATGACGACACAGCTGAACATATCCAGACCACAATAACATCATTCTTGTTCCCAAACCCCTGGAGTCCGGCTGTACGCTTACAGGGTCAATATGGCCACACGCATCACTATGCCAACCCGGACAAGGGGTGCCATAGTCCACCCATTTATTTACCTGATACAGTGCCCAGTTTACCAGTCCTGCCACACATGACACCATAATGCCTCCTCTTTGCCACCAGTCCCCCTCAGGCTTTTCTCTTCCTCCTGACTCTGGCCAACTTATGGAGTGAGGTGGCACCCCAAAGGACTCTAGGAGCCCAACGAGCTTCTCAAAGTGTGACTAAATTGAATCAGAAGAAAAGGGCTTTTAAAGACGGTGATCAGCATGAGCTCAAGCGCGTGCAGAAGGAACTCCGAGTCCAGCTCAGGGCGGCGAAGGAGCAGTACAGGAGAAAGCTGGAGCAGAAGTTGCAGAATAACAGCATGAAGGAAGTGTGGGATGGGATGAAGATCATCACTGGCTGCAGCTCGAAGCGGGGTACCACCTTTGAGAGAGACGTGAAGAGAGCAAACCAAATGAACAACTTTTTTAACAGGTTTGACCACCCTAACCCACTCTCACTCTCACCTTGGAGTACTGCACCCTCAACACATCCTTCTGCTGATACCAGCATAGGAAAAACATCCCCACCCATAATAACAACAGTGCAAGTGAGCAGAGAGCTGAGGAGACTTTGTGCCAGCAAAGCAGCGGGTCCAGATGGAGTATCGCCACGACTGCTGAAGGTCTGTGCATCGGAGCTGGGGGGTCCTCTACAGCGCATCTTCAACCTGAGCCTGGAACAGGGGAGAGTCCCGAGGCTTTGGAAAACATCTTGTATCACCCCAGTCCCAAAGGTATCACGTCCTAGTGAGCTGAATGACTTTCGGCCTGTTGCTCTGACATCACATGTGATGAAGACCATGGAGAGGCTGCTGCTTCACCACCTTAGGCCACAGGTTCAACACGCCCTTGACCCTCTGCAGTTTGCATATCAGGAGAAGGTGGGAGCGGAAGATGCCATCATCTATATGCTACACCGATCCCTCTCTCACTTGGACAGAGGCAGTGGTGCTGTAAGAATTATGTTTCTAGACTTCTCTAGCGCCTTCAACACAATCCAACCTCTGCTCCTTAGGGACAAGCTGACAGAGATGGGATTAGATTCATACCTAGTGGCATGGATCGTGGACTATCTTAAAGACAGACCTCAGTATGTGCGTCTTGGGAACTGCACGTCTGACATTGTGGTCAGCAACACAGGAGCGCCACAAGGACTGTACTTTCTCCGGTCCTGTTCAGCCTATATACATCGGACTTCCAATACAACTCGGAGTCCTGCCATGTGCAAAAGTTCGCTGATGACACTGCTATCGCGGGCTGTATCAGGAATGGGCTGGAGGAGGAGTATAGGGACCTAATCAATGACTTTGTTAAATGGTCCGACTCAAACCACCTACACCTGAACACCAGCAAAACCAAGGAGCTGGTGGTGGATTTTAGGAGACCCAGACCCCTCATAGACCCATTGATCATCAAAGGTGACTGTGTGCAGATGGTGCAGACCTATAAATATCTGGGAGTGCAGCTGGATGATAAATTAGACTGGACTGCCAATACTGATGCTCTGTGCAAGAAAGGACAAAGCCGGTTATACTACCTTAGAAGGCTGGCTTCCTTCAACATCTGCAATAAGATGCTGCAGATGTTCTATCAAACAGTTGTGGCGAGCGCCCTCTTCTACGCAGTGGTGTGCTGGGGGAGGCAGCATTAAGAGGAAAGACGCCTCACGCCTGGACAAACTGGTGAGGAAGGCAGGCTCTATTGTTGGCATGGAGCTGGACAGTTTAACATCTGTGGCAGAGCGAAGGGCGCTCAGCAGGCTCCTATCAATTATGGAGAATCCACTGCATCCATTAAATAATGTCATCTCCAGACAGAAGAGCAGCTTCAGCGACAGACTGCTGTCACTGTCCTGCTCCACAGACAGATTGAGGAGATCGTTCCTCCCCCAAACTATGCGACTCTTTAATTCCACCAGGGGGGGGTAAACGTTAATATTTAACATTATACATAGTTATTGTCTGTTTTTTTCACCTGTATTATTATCATTCTTTAATTTAATATTATTTATTGTATCAGTATGCTGCTGCTGAAGAATGTGAATTTCCCATCGGGATTAATAAAGTATCTATCTATCTAAATAAGGCCCTGGAAAGGTCCATGTGGCCCCAACCGGGAAATCGAGGGGGCTGCCATCTGTCAGCCCGGGGGAGAAACTGTCCCGATGAAACTCTCTCCCCAGGTCCTTCCACACTCTGGGCATCCTGGCCAGGTAAGGATTCCGGCCGCCCACCCACCAACCCATCCGCCACAGCCTGTGCGGTACGTGTGCCAATCAAAAGGTGGCACGACAACTTTACCTTGGCACTTCCTCACTCTACATTTACATTGATTTTCTTAGCAGAGGCTTCAATCCAAAGAGGTCAACATAATCAAAGGAGCATAAGCTTGGCGTACGTTTAGGGACAAGTCCACTCAAATTGGCCAATGCCAGCGAGGAGCTCCAAACAACATGCCAGCAAATGGCAACACAAAAAGGAACCGTCAGGTAGACAGAAACCCACCAGACAAAGGGGGTCTTCTTAAACACTTTGAGGCTGGAGGTGAGCAGCTCATTCCATCAGCCAGGGGCTACACAGAAAGCGCCCGGATGGAGGTCTGATATCATGCCAAGGTGGCATCAACAGAGCTGAGGAGAAAATCTGGACCTCAGAAATGTCTCCATACGCAGACTACCCTGTAGGATTTGAACTTTGGCTCCTGGTAGTGACATGTGCCCACCTTGGCTGGCAGACCACCACAGGCAGAAATTCCTGCCAGCAAAGGTTTGCTATAGTCCAAATGTGCCAAGACCGAAGCCTGGACCAGGGGTGGCAGATGGCGTGAAGAGTGAATCTGCAAGACAGTCGGTGACGGAGAGCCCAAAGTTGTATAAGACTTGGCAGAGACCGACAAGAAAGGGTGTGTCTCTGCCAGGCCGAGGTGGAGATGGCACTCCTTTGTCCAGAGATTGTAGCTGATGCCACATGGAGGGAGCCCAAGCAGAGCTATGCATCATGGGTACACGTTTACACTTCACCTACTCTGCCCGTTAGTGGGATGTAGTGGGACTGTAAAGCTTCAAGGCCGCTTGATTGTGCCCTGCGAGTGTCAAAGGTCACTTGGGTCATAAATAAAGGGTCTGCACAGCTACTGGCATGGCACCATGCCACATTCACCCATGTTGGAACTGAAGGCATTGCAGCTCATACTGATTACACAGGAGCTACGCCAGGCCAAAGATGCCAAGCACCCATTGCACTTGGCAAGTGCAGAAGGTTCAGGGTCTGCTGTGGGCAACATATTTGCCGTCACGTTAAAGCCCGAAACTCGCCAGGTAGCAAGCCCTTCTGGGACCATCTGTGTTTGATCTCGAGGTGGAACCCCCTTAGAATCATACGAGGCCCCCTATGGTTTGTACGCTGATGCTGCTGATTTGGGGTCTTCAAAAAGCGCACTCCACTTGTTTTTAAGATGAGGGACCCTGGTGTGCCTGCCTGCCTTACCCCCACGGACCTTAAGTTCAGGGTTTGGAGTAGGGGTATGCCAGTCTAAAACAAACAACAAGAAGGAGATGGCATCTGCTTTTTGAACAAGACCCCCAATTGCTGGGAACAAGCAATGCTAACCTGGGCAGTCTGGGGCTCCCTGGTCCAGAAAACACGCACCATGAGATCTCTCACTCGACGCTCACTTCTTTGGCTGGCACCTGAACGTGCAGGTGGTCCAATTTCTATAGACAGGTGAAGTGCCCTGCACAGGGTGACAGCGGCAGGGGATCAAGGGACAGCTTCACATTTTGAGGTCCAACGAGTCGACCGCAATGCCAAGCCAGCAGCCTCAGTTAGCCCAAGTATCCTCATTAAACGAACATCGAAACATTGAACTTCTCTTAAGCTCAGAATGTCATTTAAATGTCACCAAATGGCATCACAGAAAGGTCTCCTGTATTCTGAAAACTCAGGGTGGCATGGGATGGGAGATTGAAGGATATGGAGCTCAGAGGCGCTTTCACAAACTCTCAGCTTCAGACTTCCAAGCCTGCTGCTGACCTGCACTGTGTGACCACGACGTGAAGAGATAAAGAACGGCAAAGCGATGCCAACGTCTCCAACGCTGCCCAGGAGAAAAGTGTCAGGCCAACAAGAAAGGAGCTCTCATCACTGTAACGGATTACGTCCTCCAGACCAGCAGGCCTGTCCCTGGCACTCAGTAGCAGCGTCCTCACCATTCGGTCCCATACAAGACACAAGTAGGGCCCATTTAGGCCTGGCACCACCTGGGTAGGGTGGCACAGTAAGGAGACCGTCTGGGTTTGCTTCCCAGGTCCACCCTGCGTGGAGTTTGCATGTTCTCCCCGTGTCCTCCTCCCACAGTCCATGGACATGCTGGTCAGGTGTGTTGGCGATCATCAAATTGTCCCTAGTGTGTGTGTGTGTGTGTGTGTGCGTGCCCTGCGGTGGGCTGGCGCCCTGCCCGGTGTTTGTTCCTGCCTGGCTCCAGCAGACCCCGTGACCGATATAGCGGGTTGGACGTTGACTGACTGACCACCTGGGTAGGGGGTCGAGGGATGGGGTGGTCAGGTAGGGCACACTGCACTGTCACTGTGAAGCTCAAGGTCGACTCGGACCCAGGATGTCGCCCAAACTGACTGACAGACCCGCCCTCCCCCCCCCCCCTTTTTACCAGCTGAGGCGGACGCCATACTTCGAAAGATAAAGTCGTGCTGTCGTGGAGACTGCGTGTCGCCCCGCGATGTCTGCTTCCCGAGGGGGTCGCTGAGGTGACGTGCGCGTCTGCCGCGGGCTTCCCTCTCAGGTGGTGTGCGCGGCGGGAAGCCTGCAGCTGTCACCCGCCTTAGCAACGAGCGCCTCGCACACGAGCGCGGCAGCCAATGAGAGCGCGCGACACTGCGAGGTGCCGCAGGCAGCGTCCAACATGGAGTCCGCGAGGAGGCGTGAGTGACTTTGTCGAGAGAGAGAGAGAGAAGATTTGGGCAAACAAAAACGTGCGTCGAGTGCCACTTGATTATTTACAAGTATTCCGGTGGCACAAGGGCCAAGGAGCGGTGCCCACATTAGGTAAAAAACAAACAGACAAGCCCGCGAAGAATGCGTCCGAGGAGTGCTGTAAAAACACGGCCGTAGAGCACTTTGGGTGACTTTCGAGGGCCTCGTGCTCCGAGCGGATGATGGTGGCGGCTCGCGCCTAGACGACGGCTCTCCAGCGTGCTACGAGATCGTTTGTGCTAACGCCAACATGCTGCTGTCTCTGGTCGTCCACACCTACTCCCTGCGCTACTGGTTTCCAGCGGCTGTCATGCTGGGCACCGCGCCGGCGTACCTGCTGTCTTGGGGCGTCTGGCGGCTGCTCTCCACCGTTGTGCCGGCCAGGCTCTACCACCGAATGGACGACTTCATCTACTCCATCTACCAGAGCATGGTGCTCTTCTTCTTCGAGAACTACACGGGAGTCGAGGTGAGTTGACAGCCGAGCTCGATGGCCCGTCACGGCAAGCGGGGGTGCGGAGAGGACGCGCTCGGTGTGCGCCTTTGGGGACGATCCCGGGCTGTGACGGTCCCCCCGTGCTCCACGCCGCGTGTGTGCCGTTTGGTAAGCAGGGGACGGACGGACGGAGACCGTTTGTTTCCGTCGATGAGGCGCCGTGAACGGCGGGACTGACAAGGGGCGTTCACACACCCCCCCCCCCCTTTCCGGAGTTTTTAGTTTTTACTCGGACGCACCCGAAGGCCTTTGGTCCGCCGCTCCTCTTCCTAAACTTTGGTGATTTTTGGGTCAGTTCTGCTGTTCGTTACAGAGCTGACTAGAAGTGGCCGGCGCCGTCATTTTATTCTCTTTTCAAATTGTTCGCTGACTGAGATGCTGAGTGGCGGCTGATACTCCATGCGATCAGCGTGGTGGCTCGTGTGGAGACTTGAAGTCGCAGGCCGTGGATGGCGGTCCTGGTACTGTGGTGCCACAGGTGACTCGTTGCTGCCCGCGGGTCCCACGCACGCCCAGCGTGTCGAGTTCACTTTAGTGGATGCCTGAGCCGCACGGCACGTTTATGTGGCCTTTCTTGGACTGTCGTGTGCCATGTGGGTCTCCGCGGTACAAAAAGACGTAACGGACCTGGAGGGGAACACCGCTGGCTGTGAGCTACTAGGACCGGCTGAGGAAGAAGTGACACCAGTGGATGGGTAGCTGTGCCTTTAGGGGGCACAAAATGGGCAACGCTTGTATTCAGAGGACCAAAGAGTTGTGGAGTGCGGTGGGCTTGACTGTGTTTTGAAGACCAGCAGCAGATTGTTAACATGGCGGGCACACGAGGCCCTTTAGTCAGTTTGTCGCAGTGGTGATTTGAAATTGAATTTGTGTTTTTATTTCTGCCACCTGCTGCCCTTCATTGTGAAGTTGCTGATTGTCTGCCCGGGCAGGCCGTGTTCTCGCTGTGTCTGTGTGGCGTTCTTCAGGGCACTCCACTTGGCGCTGCCCTGTCTTTGGCCATTTCTAACGATCTCCGTATGTGTTCAGGGTGTCGTCACTCATTTATCAGCGGACCACCCATGTTACAGCATCGGTCGCCCCCTTAACGTTCGTATGTGCAAGTCCCGTGTTTGTAAACTGGCTGCCCAGTTCCTCCAGTGATTGAAATGAGCCCTCTGCCTCTGCCCTGTGCCAGTCTGACGTAACGACATCTGCTTTGAAGTGTTAATGTCTCCGGTGAGCAGTGTGAGCTCAAGTGCTCCGATATCCTCAAACACACGCGTGGCGTAGAGAGGGGGGTTACGTGGTGCGCTGCAGTGGGGGTCCGGTGGTATCGTTTCACGTGACTGAGTGGCGCCCCACTTGCTGTGCCATCCCTGATTTCCACATCTTGTTGGTTCAGGTTTATTGGCATCGTCTCGACATTTCAGGTCATCTTCATGCCAAGTGTGAGAATCCCTGGCAGCTGCCAGCCGTTATCTGCACAAGGCCTCATGTCGGGTACAATTTGAAAATGAGAAGAAGTCCAAAGGTCTGTTGTGTTGAACTTGGCGCTGTGTGTGTTTGTGTGTGTGAGTCCTTGCTTGGCTCTTTGCTTTTTAGAGAGAACTTGATTTGACTTTTTACACACACACACACACACACACACTGTGACTATAAATCAAGAACATTAAAAAGAGAGACGAGTTCGGGCTTGGGTGGCACAGCCGTATTGCCGTTTCGTGTTTCTCGATGCCCTTCTGCTGAATGAGGCGGTGGCTGATGCCAGCGTTCTTCAGTTTTGTTTTAATGTTCTCCTTTGCTGTGACCTCCAGGTGCTCCAGAGTGTGCCCCATAAGTGCCCTTTTAATTAGCCTGGTGATTCTGTTCAAGTGACGTCACCAGCCCTGCCCTCCAGACTGGCCGTCACAGAGTAGTAGAAGATATGAAGGACGGCGCTGCCCATGTTGGCTCTTTCAGGGCAGTGCTCTTATGTTGTAGTTGGACGGGCTTTGCTAGGAGGAACATGAACTTCATCGGTTTGACCGAAATTCACCACACTGGCGTGAGTGGTGAGGAGCAAACGGTGGCAAGAATGGCAGGCATGGCACGCAGCCACAGACGTTTTCGGTTCATTTCTGTGTGAAACTCTTGCTTTGTGTGCCCTTCAGAAAACTGCGTCTTTTATGGAAAAAACTCTTCAGCCCTCAAAGAGTTAAAGGGGCGCCGTGTCCTACGGGGGGCTGCTGTCCCGAGTGCGGACCTCCTCTACCTCCACTCCCCGTTTGGTGCACTGAGACTCCATAAGCAGATCTTCTCTGTGCACCGAGAAGGAAACGTCACCTCCATTGGCACACCTGTACGCCAACTCGGGGTCACACTGAAACATCCCACTGCCCACGGCGTGAGCCCAGCGTCGCACTGCCCGCGGTGTGTCTGTAGAGTTGGCAGGAATCTCCATACCACGTCACACTGATGAAGAAGTGTGGCATGTGTGGCGCTAGGACTTCCTGTACACTCCACACACACGTTGTGGTTGGCCGCTTCAGGGTGGCCATTGGAGTGAAGCCCTTGAGCTCTCGTGTGTGTGTGTGTGTGTGATTGCACTCAGAGCACCTGCTTGTAGTCACACCTGAATTGAGCTGAGTGACAGAGGTGACGTGGAGCAGGTCGGTCGGTCAGGTCAGACCCCCCAGGCGTATCGGAGAACATCCGCCGACCTGAAACCCTCGGAACGTGAAAGGGACCCCAAGTGTTGGCCCGTCTCCATTTGACATTAAAAGCCCCCTCTCGATGACGAGCAGGATGAAGAACTTTTCGCCGTTTTATTCGACGACATGTCGGTGTTTCAGCTTTTTGTAAAGCGAGGTGAGTCGCAGGTTAAAAACGAATGGACCCGTGAGAAATGCCCCTCTGTCTTCGCCCAGCAGACTGCCGTCGTGCCCTCCACCGGTGGCTTTCCTGCCATTGTCCTGCCGGTTCCCTTGCCCAGAGTAGTGCAGTGGTCTTGCGTCGCTCCTTCATCTGCCAGGGTGCCCTTCTCTTCCTTGCTGGCCTCCATTAGGGAGACGTGGCAGCAGAGCTCGACGGCCGCCCCCCCAGTCGTCGTATCGGTGAACCTCTGCCACGACCACCGATGGCTGAAGCGGGTTGTCTTGGTGAAGGCCTGTGGTTTGGAGGCCCCCTTAAAGCCGTGCAGACCTTCCTCGTGTGTCTGTCAGATTTCGCCCGTCTTCTTGATTTCCTGTGCCACACGCCATACCCATGAGAGGGCGAGTGCCCTCTTCTACGTGGTGGTGTGCTGGGGAGGCAGAATAAAGAAGAGGGGCAAACTGGTGAGGAAGGCAGGCTTTATTGTGGGCACGGAGCTGGACATTCTGACATCCGTGGCAGAGCGACGGGCGCTGAGCTGTCAATCATGGAGAGTCCACTGAGCAGGATCATCTCCTGACAGAGGAGCAGCTTCAGCGACAGACTGAGGAGACCCCACACTACACGACTCTTCAGTCCCACCGGGGGGTAAACGTGGGCATTACACAAAGATCCTGTCTGTCTGTCTGTCTGTCTGTCTACCTGCAGTGTTACCAGTCAGCCATGTCGTATTGTTATCATCAGTATGCTGCTGTTTGTCTGTCGCTCTACCCTGTGATGCGAGGGCGCTGCCCCCTTTAAGATGGCGAGGTTGAATGAGATCCTCGAGCAGCAGACTCCCACCCAGAGGCGCAGTGACGCCTTCTCTTCTTGATTTCTTTATTTTGGATCATCGCATGTCAGATAAAGCGACGGCCGGCACTTTGGACTCGACCCGGCGTACCCGTCTTGGTCAGGAGATGCCCTGCATGGTTTTAGCCAGTTTACTGAGGGTGCCCATAGCTGAAGAGCCAAACCACTGAGCACGCTGGCACATAAACTGGTTGAGTCAGTCAGTCAGTCAGTCGTCGTCCAACCCGCTGTATCCAAACGCAGGGTCACGGGGGTCTGCTGGAGCCAACACAGGGCGCAAGGCAGGAACAAACCCCGGGCAGGATGCCAGCCCACCACAGGGCACACACTCCAAGTATATGCCAAAATCCAGATGAGCCTGCGTGGCCAAAGCAGCCCCTTGGCATTGACCAGCCCTCGGACGTATGCTTTCTGAAGGCCTCAACTTGGCAGCGCCAAAGACGCATTTTTATGAAGGTCTCCTTTTACCAAGGGGTGCCATCTGCACCAAACATTTTGATTTTGTCTGATGCCATACATGTGGAGGGAGCAGTAGGCACAGATGGAGCTGGCTTGGTGGTTTAGATCTTGACATACGGCCTTGTGAAGTGACAACTAAATAAAGTCTCCCATCAGACTCCTTCCACTGGGTGGCTCACGTGGGCACCCCTGGTATTTTCTGACAACGGGTGACCCAATTGCCTTTCCTCGTCCCTGCCTGGTAGAGCCCAGCCTCTCGGGTTGAGCCCCATGGCGGCAGCTGGCGTTAAGCTTTAGCCCTTCACTTTTATTCACTTTCCACGTCGTCCTCCGTGCCCGGTGGCCTCTCCTGCAGTGGCTCTCCGTGGCGTGGCATGGCGTGTCATTTTGGTTTTCGGTGTATTTGTGTTGAACGCTCTTCACGGAGTGCCGGCCCAGAACGCTGTGCCAGTGTCTCAGAGACAGAAAGACGCCATCCCCACAGAAGTGCAGCTCCATCTCCACGTGACGTCACATTTGTGCCAACGTCAGTCATCCAATTCCTTTATCTTCCCAAAACGCAGACCTTGAGAGACAACCCAGGAGTCAAGCGAGCAGCAGATGGGGGTCCGCAGGACTGAGTTTGGGGAGCAGGGTGGGCTGAGCAGAAGCATCTGGATGGCCGATCTCCTGAACGTGGCCTTTTTTAAAGCTCCTCTGCACCGAGTCTCCTTTGGCACGTGCCCACTTGGCACATCTCGTTCCTTTATTTCTTCAGTGACGGCTCTGTTCTGAGAGGTGAGACCCCCGAGTGCCCAATGGCACGTGAGATCTTCTCGCTGGCTGTTTGGCCTCGAGCTCATGGCGCTCAGATCTCCAGATGTGCTGCCTCGATGTGTGACCTGGCAGAAGGTTTGGGGCGAGAGGAGGAGTTGATGTTGTTGAATTCTTTGAAAGCGGAGATTCCAGCAAGTTAGGAGGACGTAGCTGAAGAAGGCCAGTGTGCCCAGCTAAGTGCTGCCCTATCTGGAATGTGTGCCTGTTGTTAGTGAGAGATGCCAGTGTCGGTACATTCCATGGCGGCGCTGCCCTTTGTCCCACTTACCTACCTCCATTCCACGTTTGTTTGACTCGTCTTCAGGGCGTTGCGTTTGAACTTCTTCATTTCCTGCTCCTCGTTCTGATTACTAAAACAACACCCTGGCGTGACTCCTCGCCGCCCGCCTGCCCCTCGACGAGTGCTTTCATATTTTCAGCAGGCCGTCGTCTGCTTTGTGTTTAAGAAATAAACAGAAACCTGAGCTCTTCATAAACTGGGGGTACGCGGGGGGCCCGCTGCTCAATAGGCCGAAATGACGCGCCTACGGCGGGCGGGCGGGTTGATGCTGCGGATGGCGCCCGAGGCTGTTTACACGGGCAAGTGAGGGGCTTTCTCATTCAAATTGCTGCCTCCCCTCCGAGTCCAGCGAGCTCTTCTACAAATTGAGGGGTCTTTAGTAGAACTGCGGACTGGGCCGCCAGAAAATATCTACAAGTGATGGGCAAGGCCAGAGAGGGGGCCGGCCTGCCAAGTGGCCTTAAATGACGTGCCAGAGGGTACCCGTGTGCTGTTGGTTCCTTCTATGGAGAGATGCCCTGCGTAGCCCTTTCTTTATCTGAGGCAGGCTGTCGAGTTGAGGACCACCAGGTGTCAGTCAGCACGTGCCCTGGCAGCCGAGGGCACAAGGTGAGGACCAGCCCTGATGGATGCCCTCTCTCTGTGGTGCACACAGCCCTACGGTCTCTCAGGTGGGGGCCATTGTATCATTTCTAAATAAAGTCCACCCCGACATGGCCCTGGGCAGACGTGACGTGACCATCTCAGACAAGCGTAAACCCATTGACAGCAGCGGGGGGCTACCGCTCACCCTGACCCTCGCACAGGACCCTGTTAGAGTTGCCAGCTAACATCTTTGGCACGCGGGCACAGCACAGGCAGCTAGTGGCCTAAGACCGCGTTGAAAGAGCCTGAGGAACAAATGGGGCCGCAGAAGGAGTGTGTGAGTGAATGGAGAACTGCAGGCGGGCATCAAGTGATGTCTGAGTGAGGAGGATGAAGTCGCATGGCAAGCCACACCAGACGTCGTCTTACCCGTCCCTGATCGTTGCCGGTGGGCCGGTGTGCTGTCAGGTAATCCCTTGGTGTGATCGGGACCTCCTTGTCCTCCGGCTCCCTGGGTGGTGATGTGTGCCCGTGTGCGTTAGGCTCCTGATTGTGGAAGTTCTGTGATTAAAGTGCACCTCCAGTTCACGGTCCTTTGGCAGTTGGCATCTTGGCACTCACAGTGGGATGGTGCCTTCATGGAGTAGCATCACGGAGCAAAGTTAGGTTCAGCAGAGGGAGGAAGACGAGTGAGAAAGGTGAGGGTGGTGTGGCTGAAGAGGGGCAGCGAGAAGGTGGAGGTGACAGTAGGGTGGAAGCTCAGCAGATGTTGGCGTGTTCGGGTTTAGGACCCTGCGTGTTTTCTTTCTTGAATCGTCTCGGCATGGGTGCATCTGGACGAGGAGCTGCAGTTGAGTGCCAGCACAAGGACGAGGGGGGACGGGACCCTTACTGTCCATCCATCTGTCATCCTGTGAGGCTGATAAGGTGGGAGTGGCCATCGAGGTCAGCGACTCTCCTCCTGGTGACCTTTGCCCATGTGTGGAGTCTCGTGGGTCCCTCGCTGTGTCGCTCACACGTGACGTTGACTTTTGCAGCCTCCTTCATAAATCTTTGGGTCTGTTTGCCGGTCAGACGATGGCCGTCTAGCTCAGGCCCACTTAGCAGGTCACTTGGCACAGTGAATGAGCCGTCCTCCTCCTCTTCCTCGGATCAGACCTTCTCTGACTCCGCCAGGCGTTTGTCAGTGAGCCCTTCATTTAATGGTCGGTGGGCCGTCTCAGGTGTGGGGGCACGGGCAGCAGGACCTGAAGGAGAGGGTTGGTGGCGCAGTGTATCGTCCATGTAGCAGCGGCCATTTTAGGGCTTCCACTACGACGAAACGAACCGTTTCCAGCAATCCAAGCAGGCCGACGAGTGGCACGAAGCTGCTGATGTGGGCCAAGGCAGGGCTGGCTGTGCTGCCCGCTCGCTCGTGAAGCTCGATGTCCCGTGCCTTGAGCTGCTCGGCCAGTTTCTAAGGTGAGGTTTGTTGTCTTCATTGGAGGTCCACCCAGATTTGTGGGCACTCTTGACGTTGCTTTTAATTTGCCGTTTGGAACGGGAGAGGCGGGCGGGCGGCCGGGCGAGTGAGTGTCTGGCTCAATGAGAGCTGCGTTTTATTACTTCACTTTAAACGCTCGTTTATTTGTGATTATTCTGTTCCATCCCGCCTGACCTTGCGAGACCCGCTGTGCTTTGTAAAGAGTGAAATGCATCGTCTTCCTCTCAAAAACTGGCAAAGAGGGGAACAAAATCAGCGTTGAAACGCAGCTCATAAAGAGGATTCTCGTCCCGAGTTACGTCACGCCCTGCTGCCAGCGACACTTGTGATCTCTTGTTTCTCTCTCTTTCTGTGCCGTAGGTCATCGTGTACGGCGATATACCAAAGAGAAAGGAGAACGTCGTCTACCTGTCGAATCACCAGTGCACAGGTCTGTGGAAAGTTCTGAGACCCCAAGAGTGTCACCGTGTGTCACCGTCCCTGAAATGATGGTCCATTTCTGTTGTTCCTTTCTTCTTCTTTCTTTCTTGTTTTGCAGTCGACTGGATAATAGCAGACATGCTGGCAATCAGACAAGGTGCCATCGGGCATGTGCGTTACGTATTAAAGGATGGCCTGAAGTGGCTGCCCCTGTATGGATGGTACTTCTCTCAGGTGGGCTCATGTTTTTAATGCATTTGGGGATTTGTTCCAGAAAGGGGTCCCTCTTAACACAATTGGCCTGGCATTTCATTTCAGCATGGAGGCGTCTACGTCAAGCGAAGTGCCAAGTTTGATGAGAAAGCCATGAGGAAAAAACTCGAGTCTCAAACAGAAGTGGGCGCTCCTGTGAGTACTTTAGAGATTCCAGCTCTCTCCGGGGGTCACGTTTGAGCCAGCCCAGCTTTCCTGTCCCCCAAACCCGCCCGTTCTGCACGTGTGCGTCTCATGTTGGCATGGCATGTTGGCACAGTGTCTGGTAGCTCCCAGTCTTTAGGAGTTGAAGGAAGTCCTCAGTCGCTTGGTGCGGACCGTTGTGTTGTTTGCTGCCTTTTCTTTGGCTCGTTAATAAAGATTTAGGATGTCGTGTTTCCTGCACAGAATAACGTGGTGGTGAGGAGTTGACGTTGGACTTCTCGGAGACTGTCGTTTTCTACCTCACACTTGACGTCGGTCCTCTTTGTGCTCTTCCTTGATCAAATGCTGCAGCAGCTTCCATCTCCGGATTTCGTAAGGGCAGTGGTTTGCTTTCCCGTTGTCTGATTTTAGAGATTTTTATGTTTTTATTTATTTTAGTGCGCCCTGCTTGTTTGAAGAAGCCCAGTGTCGGCCACAAGAGGTCTCCTCAAACCACTGAGCACCGGTTCTCGGTGGGACTGTAACCCCGTCGTGTGATGTGCGGACCCCACCTGGCTGCCCGCCTTCACTGGCAGTACGCCCGTCAGAGCGTCTTGATCTCCCTGAGGTCTCTGCAGCCCACCTCTGACTTCCCCCTCACGTTTGATGCTCTCCCCAAGTAGGCCTCATTGTCTTGATCTGACGTTGATGTGCTGTCCGTTTTGGGGGTCTTGGTCTGTCCCAGTAGCTGCCGTTCTTATTCAGCTGTTTGTGTTGGCGTTCGCTGTGACTGCATGTCTGCCCATTTATTCAGTTGAATTTAAAGACCCCGTCCCAGACAGGCCTGTTTGTACAAAGCGAGTGTCGAGACGAGGCCGAGGGGTCCCTTGGGGCGCACTGTGACATTTTCAGAACTCCTCCACTGTCCATCGGCTCAACACGCACCTCCTAAACGTTCCGGCCAGGCTGATGAATTGTCTGCAAATCCACGGCCGTCCACCCGGCGAGGTCCCCGACTCGTTCAAGTGTGACGCTCGCTCCGTTATCGTTGGGCCTTTTCTGTCCCCAGAGAGTTGCGTGGCGTGTGCTGTGACATCTCAAAACACGTAGTGCTGAGTGACTGACAGGATTCTGTTTCCTCTCTCATTGGCTCGTTGTTTTCCAGCCCCCTTGTATCCCATAATTCATTGGAGTGCGTTATTCTGATGATCAGCACCCACAGTATGTCAAATATCAGATGGGCCCTCGATCGCTCGGGGCACCACATCTGACCATCTACACATTCTAAAGATGGCACGCGGGTGCCCAACGGCGCTTGTACTTGTCAGCCTTGGCCTTCGCTGGCACACTCAGACATCTGTGAAACTTCGTGAAGCTCGGCCTGTTCACCCTTCACGTCAGTTCAGGGCCACACGGACGGGCTTGATGACGGCACTAGGTGCTCTCATTCTTCTATACAACCGGCCACACAAACAGCCTGGCGGCTTATTTCAAGCGGGCACTCGAGATTAGTGCCCGCTCACATGACTTTCTGCTTTACCTTCTGTATATTTTAACAAGTGTGAATTCTCGCAGAACATTCCATGCTGTCATTTGGTGATGAAGTTCAATTTCATGAATGGTTTTAGAAATGGAACATCCAGGACTATCGTGACATTATGTGGAATATCTCTCGGAGGCCCAGAGCAGTGGTGACAGGATGGCATGTGTAATGGTACGGGTGCGATCCAGATTCCTCGGGCAGAGTTCATCCGGCTGTCCTTGAAACTCTTTATACAAAACGTAAGACGTGTAAAATATTAAAGTAAATGCCAATAATACTCGCATGTCATCTTACATTAACATCTCGTGTAGTGACGCCACGCGTCGATGTCCCCTTGCGCTGCGCTCCCAGTACAAGCGTGTGGGTGAACTGGTGTGCTGGACGTGAAGGAGCGGTTCTTAGTGGTGTGTTGGCCTTGTGTGGTACGTAGGTAGTGTAGATAGCCAATCACGAGGCGCACATCGGACGTCCCACTCTGCTTCACCAGGAGAGTGACATTGTGACAACTACAAAGATCGTCGTCAACAACGAGACACATCCAGTGAGCTTATGGCCGTTACTGCAGTCCGACAGCACTGTACCACAGGCTCGACTTTGGACAGCTTGTGACACCGTGTGACCATGACCATGAGCATGTCACTTCACCCGCCAGCCAGCAATTCTGGCTATCGTCCCATCTGATTGGCGTGCCCGCAGTAGCGTTGGCGTGAGCTCTACCCGGGCTGGTGACACCACTCCTTTGTGACTAAAAGAGAGCGTCTGAAATCTCTGGCTGTTACAGTCATGGCGAAGACGCGGGTATCCACTTCGAGGAGTGAGAGGCGTACGGCGCGCGTGGCCCCCTCGTGCTGCCGGAGTGGCTTTTGATGATCATGTGGGGTCTCCTGGGAGTCGTGTTGATGTCTGTGACCCCCTCTTGTTTCTTTGTCCCCCAGATGTATCTGGTCATTTTCCCAGAAGGCACCCGCTATAACCCAGAGCTCCCAAAAGTCATCTTGGATAGTCAAGCCTTTGCCCGTAAGGAAGGTAAGATGGACTTCACACGCATTCTTTTAAAATCGACTTTTGTGTGTTGGTGGGTTGAGTGGCGCGGTGGCAACGTCTTCCGTTTCCTGTTGTTCTTTTTTAATATTGATTTCTTTTGTTCACAGCGCGTCTGTAGTAGCGTTCATGTTGGCACCAAGCGTTAAAGGGTGAAGCTGCTATCCATTTGGAAACCTTTCGTCTCGCACTGGCATTTACACGAATGGGGGGGTCTGTCTCTAGCAGTTTACCTGGCAGGTGGTCTGCAGTATCCCTGTGTGCCAGGCATCTCTTCCCTTGGGTGTTGGAGTGTTCGTGTTCCTGGCACCGGTGTGCGTTACCCTGGCGTCTTTGTACTTGTAATGGCGTGTGCCTGGGGGTCTGCCGTCGGACTGAGCCGAGTCTCGCTGCATTGCTTCAGAAAAGTGGGCATCTCATTTGGTGTTTGTGTGTGCGCCCCGTCACTTGTGCCAAGCAGCGCAGGATAACAGTCCGCTCTAGAGATCTGAGTTCATCCCACAATGCAGTGCTCCCAGAGTACCGTTGTCCACTCACTTGACCTAAAGCCAAATGTGCCAGTGTTGGGTGGGTGGTGTTTGTGCCAGCTTCCCTTTATTATTTTTCAGTAATCCATTTCTGATGATTTTAGGGCTGACTGGCAGCAGTTCTACCCAATTGGCACTTGGTGTCTGTACCTTCGCGTGCCATCTCAACAGTCGCCCCGTCGTGGGGAGCCGCTGGTGAGTCATTTGGGCCTCTGGCACGGTTTGTGTGTTTTGTTTGGTCGTAATTCACACGGCCGCACTCCTTCCGTCCCCTCTGTGTTATAACAAACAAGCTCTTCCTCCGGAGCTTCCTGGGGTTTGGGAGCGTAGCTGGTGAGCGTCCTTTTAGATGATCGTCACGAGTCCTCCTGGTGCTCCTTGAACGAGCAGGCCAGCTCCGTACTGACCGGGAGTCAAGTGCTTGGTCTGTCTTGGCAGTTTCTGTTACATTTAAGAAGAAGACCGTCGAGTCAAGCTGGCATGGCCGCATCTCCACGAGTCGCCCGAGTCGTCTGTTCACAGCAGGGGCTACCAGCCTGCTGCGCTTGTCTGACAACTGCTGATAAAATGCTGACGAGACGCACGCCACCCTGGCTCTATGTATAGATATTTATCACCAGTGTCCCTGGCAGAGGCCTAAATGAAGCGCGCCCACGGCCTGTAGACGGTGCCTGGCACAGACAAGTAGACTTGTTTTGTCCTGTCTGCCCCTTGGAAGGCCGTTCTTCATGGTGGGCCAGCTGGCTGGTAGGCCGTCACTTGATAGGAAGGTGAAGTAATAATAATATTAATACTACATTTTATTTATATAGCGCCTTTCCCATGTTCAAGCCGGTTAGGCTGCCTGTCGTGTTCTACAGCCCCACTCCATATTCGCACCGTTCTTTGTACGTCTGTCTTCATTCCCATTGAAATTACTGGTCTTACTGGAACACTGTGAAGCTGCTGGGAGCCCAGGATGGACAGCAGAGCACAAATTCACTTTAGAGGCTTTGAGTGAAGTGCTGACCTCGCCGAGCTTCTCCATGAGGGTCTCGTTTGATCCGAGAGAGAATTTCACACGCGACTGGCAGGAGGCGACGCCCCAGTAGGCCATTGTATTGACGCTGAGGCTGAACCAGTCCATCGGACATTTGCTGATTTCTTTTGTAGGACCTTTAATAATCTCCCAATGAGCCTGAATATTATTATTATTATTATTATTATTTTGATGTACCTGACCAAACTAAAGGGTCCGATTATATCTGCTGGCCAGTTAGGGTCTCAACTCCAGTGATTGTGGTGCTGTTTGTGCCCACTCCCCTCCATTTCTCCCTCGGTGTCCAGTGTGCCATGGCGGTGCCCCCCATTTTGGTGCCGTCGAGCCCCAGGGACCCGTTGGCTCCGAGCTCGACGTCCTCTGATGTACACAGCTAATTGGAAGTTCATTTAGAAAAACTCCAGAAGGTCGAGGGGTGTGTCGTGTCTTCTGTTTGTGCCAAGGATTCTGTTGGAGGAGAAGCTCAGGGTCAGGGGACTTGGGGGCAGCTTGGACCTTGAAATTGGCCGTCTGTTTGTTTATTTAGAATTTGTAAATTGGTAACGGACTCTCTTGTTGTCTGGTTTCGTAAGTTTACCCCATCGACGTGTGAATGGCAGTCCCGTTGTGTTGGTGTGTAATGTCCGTGGAGCCCACCTGGGTGACGTGTAGTAGGCCAAGGTGGAGGCTGCGGTCACAGGTGACAAGTGTGTGTTGTGCTGTCAGCTGATGCCATCAGTGTGTGTGTCTGTAACGGGCCTGATGGCAGGACATATTGTCACTTTCTTCTTTAACTGTCCTTACTGATGTCCCATTGGGTTGTTTTTTGGGTGTTTTGTAAAACGCTGACAGTTTGATTGTCACCTTTTAGAGCCCAGCAGCTGGCCTGGCGTAGGCGAGTAGGACGTGATGACTCTGAGATCGTTGAGCCTCGACATTCAAGTAGTTTTACTTTTGTGCTCACTTTGAATGTTGCTTTTTAATTTTAAATACACAATAAATGGATTCTTTGATCATCTGACATCTGTGTCGTCCCCCGAGTGTACGCTGATGTGGCCGCTGACATTTCTGGCGTCACGTCTGTGAAGTTGCTGAATGTCTTTAGGTGTGTTTTGAATATTTGAGTTTAACGGACGTCCTCAAACATCAGCGTGTCTGTCTGTCTGTCTTCACAGGTCTGTCAGAGTTACACCACATACTGACGCCAAGAGTCAAGGCCGCCCACATAGCTGTGGATTCAATGAAGTCCCACTTGAGTGCTGTGTACGACGTCACCGTAGCCTATGAAGGGACCGTCGATGCCAAAGGTGAAAGGAGGACTGCGCCATCAATGCCAGGTAGGCTCATTTCAGTCTGTTGACCTCCACTCTTTTTACAATGAAAACTGACAAGCAGGGCGGGACACCGTGAAGTGGAAACCTCATCGCAGACATCTGCTAAGGACGGCATGCTGGACAGCACTGGGCAGCAGGGAGCATCATGGGAGCTTTGGTCAGCCATTATGTAAAGCACCTGCCTGCCCCTGGAAATGTGCAAAGTAGTGCAGGGGTCTGTGCCCCCCTCATCGTGTCCTGTGTGTGTGTGTGCGCCAATCGGCAGCGGCGCGGACGTCTGTCTCCGGCTACTCGCCGTTTATATGGCCGGCAGTGTCGTTGGCTTAGTGAGTGTAGTTAACATTACGGCGTCTAATGACAAAGTGAAGGTCACACCAGACTGCGTTACCACACGGCGAGGACGTCCATAGACAGCGGCCTGGTGATTCAGAAGACAAAGTGCAGGAAATGAAACAAATGACAGACTCGACTCGGCTGAGCTGCTAGATGTTGGACATGATGTGTAAGTGTCGTATAGATAAGCAGTTGTGCTGTCGTTTAACTGATGCTCAAAGCATTCTGGGAATGTCCCTGTCAAAGAATGTCCCACCGCCACGGCACATCTTTCAGTCGCTTTGAGTGTCTGGCAGCTTGCATCGTTTCCCGTGAGACATTGGAGACGTTCCACCCTTATTTGTTTTTTAGCCTTCCTTCCCTGACTCGATGGAGGTCTCATTCACAGAGCATTCATCCGACAGGATTAGCAACGTGCCGGCACTTGTCTGCCTGTCGTCCCACCCCAGGAGCACTTCACGCTCGCCAGCAGTGCAGACGAGAAAAGGCCATTCGGAGCAACTCTTGAGTAACAGACGTCAAGCCGAGAGGTCCTGCTGTCCACCACCCTGCTCGCTCGCTCACTTCATGCATAAAGACAGCCTGTCTGATGTCGGCGTCCCCTTCCATTTCCAGCTGTGTCCTCGTGCTCTTGTCAAGTACGTCTTCACGTAACCGCAGGATCCATTTGTGTCCCCGGGGTCGCCTCTTGAGAGCTGCAGTTTTCTAATGTAGTCTGTAGCTGCCCCTCTCTGGACTTTGTCTGGCGCCCCAATGTGCAATGGTCCACTACGCCTTGCAGCCCCCCCGACGCGTCACTGTGCTTCCTGTCTATTTCCATAAGTCCGCTCCTCTGCTGGGCTCTCTGCGTGGAGTCGTCTCGTTTCTTCATTAACCCCCATAATCCTCTGCTTTGTCCGTTTCAAGCCAAGTCTTTGTGTGTCTGCCCGATGCTTTGTTCTTTCATTTGATGACAACATTAATGTCGTTTCTTATCAAAGAAGATCCAGATGAGAAATGTCACACGTGCCTCTCGTGCCAGTCCTTGATCTGCGCCTTAATAATCCTGCGCAGTCTTTTACCCATCATGCCACTCATGTTTAGTTTCCCTGACCTCGGTAAGCAGCCCTTCTCCCTCTAAACTCGGCACCTCGTTACTGAAGGAGGCCATTGGCAGGTACAAGTTTGAAGCTTTTGCGTGTCACATCGTCACCTTCATGTCCCTAACCCTACGAGTCACAGTCTTGACTTCTGTTTCAGCTCCTCGCTTGTCCTCTGCAGACTTCTCTTTAGTTTCTTGTTACTTCTGTCCCATCATGCACTGCCGTCCCGTTTTTCAAGTTTTACTTCATCCGTTTGTGGTGTCAGCTGTCGAAATTGTTCATAACAGGAAAGCCAAAGAGTTTGTGTCTGAAGTGCTGATCCTGGGGACTCCAACACTCCGCCTGAGTGGCAGCGAGACGTCACTTCACCGTACGTTTGTATCGAAGGCATGTTTGGTTTTGTCCCCCAGCTGTGCTAAGAATGAAATGAGAAGACAGCGAGAGTTGAGCGGCTGGCTGGGCCGTCAATCGACGTTTCTTGTCGGCTCTTTACAGACCCCCTTGTTTAGTTAAGGCGGTCCGACGAATGACGGGAGGTGCCCAGCTAGCGGACCTCACACGAGAGCCCAGAGCCGGGATCTGAACGCACTTGAATTACGTGTTTGGAACAGAAAGCCCTTTAAATGTCATTGAAGTGTCCTTACCACGGGGTCAGTGTCAGTGTTGTAGATGTTGGGGGAGACCGCGTGACGGAGACATTGGCACTGAGTCACCAGGCTCGCTTCACTCCTGTGGCATTCCCGTTAGATGCTGACACGAGTCAGCGGCGTCACAACCAGCCAGTGACTTTGTGGAGTAATTGAGGGGCAGGAATAAATACGTCACCATGGATGTGCATCGTCACGGGTGGGCCACCTTTAGCTTTTCAGGCTCAGAAGTCACCTTTTAGTTGTCACTTATTTAACTTTTCATTGTTACACTGATTGGCTACGGTGGCATCAGCTCACCCACCTAATAGTGGGCCTCGTTTGGACTTGTGCTGGGATACAATGGTTTGTCTGGTTAATCTCCAGCTTGGCAGGCATGCCATCTTTCCTTGTCTTGATGCCCCCTGTCCTGTCCAGGTGTCCACGGCTGCCACTGTCGGGGGTCCCTTCACAAGCTCCGATGAAGGCCCCCTGGGTCACGGAGCCTCCGTTTGGCGTCTTTAATGACATCACTTCCTGTTTACTGCTCCTGTTTTATTTTCCCAATTAGAAATTCTTCCTGAACTAAAATGGAAGATTCCAGCAGACAAACATCCTGCCACCAACAGGAATAAACAGACGCGGCCGCAGCCTTCAAGTGTCTGCCGGATTTTTTCCTTTTCAATTCACAATAAATGTGTGTGCCAGTTAAACAATGGGGGCCATCTTGGAAAAATCAGGAGTGGCAGCTTGTGTTGAAATCAGTCAATCAAAAGGGTAACGCGGGAGGAGGACTGACTACGAGCTGGGGGTACTGGTGTGTGTGTGTGTGTGTGTGTGCCCCCGCTTACCTGCTCTGCTGTCACACTGGACATGGCATCTCCTTTTCATGATCCTCCCCCCCCCCCGATTAGTCGCCCTCAGTGGTCCCCCGGCCCGGTGACGCTGTGGCTGCCATCGGCCGAGTCCCCCTCTGTATTTGCTGCCATGCCCGTCGTTTGCCCACTGCCGTGGTGGTCTTGGACTCGAGGTCTGGCGGGTGACTTTAATGCTCTTTTGTTTCCTCGTGTCCCAGAGTTCTTGTGCAAGGAGTGCCCGAGGGTTCACGTGTACTTTGAGCGCGTCGATGTGAAGGACGTTCCTCGGGAGCCGCTGTTCTTCCGGCGATGGCTACACGAGCGATTTGAAATCAAAGATCGGTGAGTATGGAGGCCGACCCCCCACCCCCGAGGTTTGTCCCAGTCTTCAGTCGGACGTCGTGCTCGGGTGACGTCTAGTGACGTGCTCGGGTGACACGGGACTTCACGGCCATTTTGTTTGTCTTGCCGACAGGTTGATGAGCAGCTTCTATCAGTCCGAGGATCCGGAGCAGAGACACAAGTTTCCAGGAGAAGGTCGCCGGTCGCCGCTCAGCCTGAGGAAGACTCTGCCGTCTCTGATGTTGTTGGGCGGACTGACTCTGCCAATGTTGCTTACGGAGTCAGGCAGGAGGCTCTACCTGAACACCTGGGTCTACGGCACTCTGCTGGGCTGGGCGTGGGTGAACGTCCGGCCGTGAGGACCCCGGAGAGAGGAGGCTTCTTGTCTTTGTTTTGTTTTTTTTAATGAATTCCGTGCTTCAGATTCCAATTTCTATCCACTTTTGTAGACATCGCCCTGTTTGTGACGAGAGGTAGAGGAGGAGTGCCAGGGTGCAGAGATGCCCGCCATCCTCTCCCTTCTCATAGCCTAAGGTCTGCTGTGCCCGTCATTCTGCTTAGCCACATGCCATCATCACGGTGCGAGGAGTCCGCTCCCCAGTGTCCGGCTCTGATGTGGCACCGGAAGCAGATGGATGGCATGATGTACCCGTGGCTGTGCGTGTTGCGCTCGAGAGATCGAGTGTTAAGTATTCGTTGACTTGCCAGTATAAGTTCACCGTTACAGGACAGTGTTACACTCGACTTGCGCCATTGCACTTTGTGGAGCGTCGAGCTGAATGCCAAATTGGGGGTCCCGGTGCGCCAATTGCAGAGCTTTATCGCTGTGCCAGCCGTACCCATTTAGTTAGCATCTTTTCGATTTCTCGTTATTGCGATAATACGACTCGTCTGTCCGTTACGTTGGTGTTTTCTGTTGTTGCCATACTTGGTGTTCACTTTGTGGCCAACCTTGAGAGCCGAGCGTGTGCTGTGCCCTCTCCTGGGATTGCCAACGGCTTTGCAGAGGAGGACCACCAGTGTGCGTTTGACTAAGCAGAAGTGAACGCCTCTCACGTGCCACAACGCTCTGTGCCTTTAGCCCGCCACGCGGGACCACCTGTCAGATGTGCCCGGGGTGAACCTCAGCTGGCCCTTAGGTGGCACTCGCTCGCTCGCTCTGTCACTCGATTACAGTCTTGCTGTCACAGCTCTCAATTACTGACCCTGCTTTGTTCATTTATGCTTATGATGATGATGATGATGATGATGAGACGTTGATTTTGCCAGTCAGTAGTGTGTAGTGGAAGGAGGACACATTCAGTGTGCATGATTGCTTTTTGAAAAACAAAGACCCCTGAAATAAATTGTAAGTTCTCTTGACTTTGTCCGATTGTTTCGTACCGCGAGGGCGTCGCTTTCTTCTTTAGTGTCCCCTCAGGGATGGTTTCATTACAAAGAGATGGTAAGTTTCATTTAAGAACCGTCCACTGATATGTCACACAGCGATGACAACAGCAGGCCACATGGAGACCAGGAGCAGATGGCAGTGCTGGCACAGGACGCACGTTCTTGGGGCTGTGCCATTTTGAAAGGTGTGCCCGATGGAGACCAGCGTGGAGGTGAGCAGACCCACCGGAGAAACGTCCAAAGTCATTACGATGGCCGTCGAGGACGCGGCCCACCTCAGGCCCCCTGGCCTGGTCCAGGAGATCTCGACACACGGCAGGCCGGCTGACAAATTCCCAAGAAGTGCGGCGAAGCCACCAGAGCTGCTCCACGGGGACCCCGTTGTGACGGACATGGGGACCGCTAGGACTTTGGAAGTGGAGGTCCACAATGGTGGCTGCACATCCATGGCCCCTCGTTAATGTCATCCGCACTTGTGACATTTTCAACTTGACTTCCTTAATATTTCAATACAATTTCTTGGAGTTCTGTCATTTCACGCCTCCGGGAGTCGTCTAGAAGCAGAACGGCCAGCGCATGGAGGAGCGTCCGGTGGGACGTTAGCGGTCCCTCCGACAACAGGAGCCCCCTGGCGGTCAGCCCACATGAACACCCCGTTTACCGGACACTTTGAGCACCGCCGCCGCTCTTGAGGTTTTATTGGGTACGCGAAGACTTGGACTGAACATTTTACAGGTACGTAAGTTCAGGGAAGGGTCGCGTCAATGAAGTTGCGTTGTGTGCCCGAGTTTCCTGTTGATCTGATTAAATAAAATAACAAAGCGAGTAAATCCTACAAATCCCTAAATGACTCTCACTTCACTCTTTTTAGGTAAGCGCCGTGAGCGTGCGAAAGGCGCTATAAAAATCAAATGTATTCTCCTTCTCATTCAGCGTAGCCTTCCATTGACTTCCAATCCGACTAAAGCCGCACAGAGACGAGCGCGAGGGCGGTGATGGAATGTGGCCAGTCATTGGCGCAATTCGCTCGTCACTCACGTCAACGCATCCAATCAGCTACAGCGATGTTATGGAAGGCGTGTCCCGAATGGAATAAGGCGGGCGGTCAGCTAGGTGAGAGTACGCGCGGTTTGTCACGGCGGTCGGTCGGTCGGTAAGTCGCTCTTTCCTGTCGTGTTTGGCTCCGCTTCGGGTTTACTTCACCGTCGAGCCAAGCAGACGTCCACAAGAAGGGTGAGTCCGAGCGGTGAGTGCCAAGTGCAAATCTGGGCGGCGCGTCTAATGGCCGTACGACCTCGAATGGAAGTCCCGCGTTCAGCCGGAGCTTTAAGAGGAGACCTGACCGGGGGTGGGGGTGGACTATCTGTCCGCCCCTGGACGGTAATTCAGCCGGCTGAGGGCGGCGGGTCGCTGGCTGCCGAGTGCTCCGCCCGTCTGTGGCGCTTGGTGGCTGCTAAGATGAAGGCGAGGGCGGGCGATGATGAGCAGGAGCGCCCGTGAGGGTGAAGGCCGGAGCGGAGTTGTTTCTTCGTTTACTACGGGGGGGCCCACCAGCTCCCCTCAAGTTCAAGAACCCCGTATTGCAGGTTGTTACACGGGGGTGTCGGGTGCCATCCCAGGCCGCCTCAGGGTCCACGTGTCTGCCATTTTTGTCGTTTCCTTTCCCTCCTCTTTTTTAATTCACGTTTTTTCTTTGTGGTGACCAGCCGTGCACCCCCCACTACTGACACTGTGTGCCCACTTCACCTGCCAGGGCGCCAACTGGAACAACAAAAGAAGTGGCGCTGACGGTGCCCCCCAAATGGGGGCGTCGGCCCGTTAAGTGGCGCCCTGCTCACGTGATTAGTAAGACAAGGCGACGACGAGCACAACGCAAAACGAGTGACACCTGAAAGAGAAGTCCGTCACCTCAGGGTCCCACACACTCCTCATTACAGGAGGGGCTGGCAGGCCGTGCCTGTGACATCCGTCCTTTACTATCCCCGCTTACTGTGTCTGACTGGTGGTCCATCATTGGTGACTCTGACTTTGTAAGCGTGCCCCCCAGGGGATGAGCGCCCCACGTACGGGTGCGGGCGCTTCTCCAGTCCTCTCTTTATATAGCGCCTTTTCATCAGACACCCGTTTGAGTGTCTGGGCCTGAACCAGCTGGGTGGTCACAAGGTCAGTGCGGTGAGGTCTTGGGTGGCACTGCAGGGCCTTGGTGGCACCATAGGGCACCTTTCATGCCCGTGCCCGGACAGCTCCATTTTCATAGGCTGAACCATTCACAGTCGCCATCTCGGAAACCCGCTGATTTGCTGCCTGGGTGCCTGGCTTTCTCATGGACTGGCACGAGCATTTTATTTGGTCAGTCTGCAGTGGGCACAAGCTTTCACCCTCTTAAATGCTACCTTCTTGTCCCCCACTGAGCAGTGCCATGTGGTGCCTGTCTGGTCGGGCATTGATTCTCTCAGGTGATAGCAGGAGTTCTGCACTGAGCAGGTGGCACATTGTGGATGGCCCGCTGTGTCCTGCCAGTTGTACCAACTCGAGTAGTCCGAGGAGCCGGCCGTGTCCAGACAGTACTGAGGCCAAATCAGAAGGCAGGGTGCCATGATGGCATCGGGAGTGTGGCGGCACAAAGCGGGCTGCCAGAAGTGGGCCAGTTGCTAAACGCGTCTCTGTTTCTTTTCAGTCACCTCTGCCAAGGAGCGCCATGGCTGTCGACTGGATCGGGTTTGGTTACGCCGCCGTGGTGGCCATTGGAGGCTTTCTGGGATACAAACGGAAAGGTAAGCCATCGCGCTGGCACAACGGCAGGTCCTCGGTGCCTATGCCAAAGGCCACCCTTGAAGATCTGAGCAGACACGCGTCCAGCCAGGAGAGGGGGCTGTGTCGTTTAAGGCCACCAGCCTGAGTGGACCCAGCAGGGGGACACAGGTGACAGTCACTTTATCCCCCCACTCGAGCGCACAAGCTGGTTACACCGACCACTCAGTGGTGGTGGTCCTCAGTGTCCTGAAAGCGCTGCCCACCAGTGTGGCTGGTCCACTGAGGACTTTGTGTGCCCCCCCCCTTGAGCGTCCAGGTTGTTTGTCTCGTGTCACCTCTGGAGGTCAGGACTCGTTCGTCGATGGCCCCTTGGCGCCCCCTGAGGTCACGGACTGGTTGCCTTTTCTCTGCTGACCCCTGACCTCCGCTCTCTGCGCTGCCCTCCACCAGCCGCGTGATTGGCTCGAGCTCCTGTGTCTGTGCCCTCCTCAGCTCTCTCTCTCTCTCTCTCTCAGGCAGCGTCGTGTCGCTCATCGCCGGGATTCTCTTTGGCGCCTTGGCGGCTTGCGGAGCGTATCGGATGTCCATGGACACCGGCGACGTGAAGATCTCCTTGAGTAAGTAGCTGTCACCTCGTGGGCCAGTGACCACGTCCTCTGCTGGTGTGCCACTCGACAAGTTCTTTGGCAGTGTGGGTGATGAGATGGCCCCTTGGTAAGGCACTTGAAGGACCACCCAGCTCAGGGGCCAACAACCGAACCTCGCCGGACTTGTGGGAGGAAGTCGTCTCCTGACACGCAGCGCAGTCGTTTGATTGGCTTCATCTCAACGGGGGGTCAAACCCCGAAAATGGCACCGCATGCCAAGGTCGTTAAGGTGGTGCCAGCGTAAGCGGAGGCACAGAGCGGCGACACTTGAAGCAGAGTGTGAGCCAATAATCAATCAAATAGCCCAACCAGCTCTGTGCCCCGTCTGCCACCGCAGACCAGGCACTTGACGCTGTCAGCCAACATGTGACGAGCACAAGCCACATGGCACTCATTGACCTCCTGCTGCACTCAAAGGACGCCCGAGTGAAGACGGCACCGTGACAGTGACCCGTCGGCCTTGGCATCGTGCCACTCTGCTAACACTGATGTCCTTTTAAATTGCAGTTGCAGCCTCCACCCTTGCCCTTGTGATGGGAGTGCGGTACAGCAGGTCCAGGAAGATGATGCCAGCTGGCCTTCTGAGCGGACTGAGGTAACCTGTGTGTCCCCCCCCCCTCCGCCCTCTCTCTCTCTCTGCCCCCCCTCAGTGTTTTTAATAAAGAGCCCATTCAGCCCTCATTGACCCCAATAAATGTGCCACCTCAGTCATGGGGGGTGCACCTGTGCCCCCTGGCTGTGAAGTTCTGCCAGCTTATGGTGAAGTCATGAGGGCAGTTGGTACACCAATGACGAGTACCAGGCAGTGGCATGTGGAGGCTCATGGGATACCCGTCGTCCCACAGCTGCAGTGCCACGTCCAGACGGAGAGCCACACAAAGTCTCCTTATTAACCCACATCAGCCATCAGATGCCATCTGTGTGCCACCAGGTCTCGGGTATGAAGCCTCCCCACACGGGATGCCAGGCTGTGGCTGGCTGCACTCTGTCCCATCCAGTACAGGGAGACCAGTTAGGGCAACCCGCATCATTCTGGGACGTGAAAAGAAACCCAAGGACAGGGTGTGTGGGCATGAGCAGTGGCATCACTAGGATGGGCAGCTAATTGACACCATGTGCTCAGACTGGTGCCACCTATGCCCCTGAGCCAGGCTCTGCCATTTCTTTTCCTAACCCTTCTTTTGCTTTTGTTCCAGTGCCCTCATGGTCTTGAGAATCCTGTTTCTGATGCTCTAATGGATGAGACCCTCATCATCGGCCACGAGGCCCGGTGGGCGACGCCAACGCTTCTCACATTCCTCACAAAGACTCTGCCAATGAAAACGATTGTATCAAAACAGAATAAAAATGAGACCCCCAAAGTGATGTCTGACGTGCCACATAAGGTGATGGTGGGTTGCAGCGAGGCTCCAGTGGCCAACCAGCTTGGCAGTGCCAGTCTTCTCGTGTGTGTGTGTTGTCTGATCTGCTAGGCTGGCGTGTGGCTCGGATGCTTTGGTAGCCCAGCATGTCTCGTTTTTCAGGACCCCAAGAATGAAATGTGCCAGCGTCTCCTGTGATGTGGGGTGGCAGCTGGCAAGCTGAACGATTCTGTGTTCCACTGGCGACTCTGAATGGCAGCCAAAGTGCAGGGCCCTGCCCTTCTCCCCTGCCAACGCCCACCCAGCGACTCTCCCTGGAGCACAACTTGAGTGCCAAGCAAAGACCCCAATGCCCATCCCACAGAAGTGGAAGCTTTATTGAAATTCTTTTTGAATTCTTTAAAAGTCGAGAATCTCCTTCACGTTTTTCACGTACTGCTCATCTGGCGGGGGCTTCCTTTTGCTGCCAGGCTGCAGGAACTTCTTGATGGCTGGCACAAGTTCCATGCGCTTCCTAAAAGCCTAAATGGGTGAGAACAAAACCGCTGTCAGTGATGCCACTCCAGAGGTCTGAGGGCCCCTCCTGATGGGTTTGCCAACCTGGTGCCCTCCGACCTTTGTTCACTGGCATCAATGGAATGTCATTGCCTGCCCAGCAGGTGGCATTTCTGTGCACATGCAGTCTTTGAATTTCACCAGCATACAGAATGTCATCTGCTGGACATGGCAGTCTGAGGGCACACACACACACACCACCCCCCCCATCACAGGCCTGTGTAGGTGGCACACCTTTAACATGCCAGGAGGATTTGGGCACAAAAGAATAGAAAGACTCCAAACCTGCAGTTGAGGGAACGGGCCGAGAACAGAGGGCACCTTCTCCTCCACCAGCAGGATGGCTTCAAACAGCTGTACGTCTGCCAGGCTCATCTTGGTTCCAACAAGAAAGTCTTTGCCACCCTGGGCCAAAGCCTGCAAGAACAGAAGCAGTCACCTTGGAGACCCCATGCCCACTTGTGAAGCTGGCAGTGCCCACACTTAATGCTCAGGCCAGGCCCCCTCACTAGGAGATGTGGTACTTGGCCTGTGTGGGCACTTCCTGTACCCTCCAAGCAGCACCCACCTCTTCAAACACCGGGAAGTATCGCTTGGTTGCCCGCCGATTCAGGAGGTCGAGGCTGGCATCTCTCTCTGCGTCGGGCAGGAACGGGTGGCGCATTATGAGGTCCATGAGGTCGCGGATTCCGTCCACATACATGTCAATCCTGCAAAGTGAAGGAGACGGCTTCTGAGTATGGGCATCCTCACTGGCACTGTAGGCAAGCCTGGGCATGAATGCCAGCTACCTCCTTACCGCAGGAGCTACACATGGGCAGGACATGCGGGAGGTACGAGTGGCACTGGCATGAAGAACTGACTGCACAGGAAAAGCAGTGTGCCAAGGTGGCCATTCTGGGTGAGTAGGGGTGGGCCTGCTTCTCGAGTGCCAAGTCACCTGCCTGTGGTGCTGGCATGCTGGCTGTGCTCATGTTGAGGCTCAATAGGGTGGTGGAGGGAGATTGTGCCCACGTCATAATGAGCCTCCGCTGTAGTTTGATGACTCTTAAAGAGCCTGGCATATCGGGGGTCATGTAAAGCTGCTCTCACTGCCCGTGTCTTTATCTAGCCATTGGCAGCCCTCCCTCAGAGCCAGCTTGTGCCCACCCCGTTGACATCTCTAATTTCTTGTAGTTAGACATCTGTGTGTCGTCGTTTAATGTGCCCACCATGTCACCTCCACAGAGCGGTCGGTACGTACGTGGCCCTTTCCTTCAGGTTGCTGCCATTCATGTCGTATTTGCCAGCGATGTAGTTGAGGATGGCTCTGGACTGGACCAGTCTCATGCCATCCATCTCGACCAGCGGCACTTGTTCAAACATCATGAGCCCATCTGAAAAAGGACGACAGGTTAGGGGCACAAGACAACATCAGGGGCACCTGCCCGTCACCAGAGGCTCCATGCCAAGATGGGCAGCACTGGCACAGGTAGTCACCGGGGCAGCCATCTTAAGGGCTCTGACCCCGGTCAGCAGGCAGGCCCGGTACGTTCAAAGTGACGTCACCCCACGGGCGGAGGGGCTTACCTTTGACCATCTGCAGGTACTGTGCCCGGCTCTTCAGGAGAACTTCGTCGAACTGCACAGAAACACAGAAAGAGACGGTGAGCTTCTGACCCGGCGGCCTCCTCTTCCTCAGCCCGTTGGGGTTTGTAGTGACGGCCGAGAACAACTTGGTGATAGACTGGCACTGTTTGGTGCCCAGCGCTGCACGACAGCATTGTCATGCCAGCCAGGCGTCCGCTCACAACGCTCAAATAGGAATATTGCACCCCAAAACAAAAGGGGTCCACAAACGGAGTCTTCAGTCCCTGCTTGGGGACCCCTTCATTCGTGTGCCTGGGTGACGCGACGGGTCCGTGACGTGACACGAGGGACAGACGGGACATTTGCTTTGTCTTTTCATGGACGTTTTTGATTTGTTTGCCATCGTCATTCTGTCCCAAACAACATGGGGTGGGTGGCAAGTGAGACATCAAGGGGGCCATCGGAAAGACTGACTAAAATGGCTGACTGTGCACACAACACGTCACACCCACCAGCGCCGAGGCCACTGTGAACCTCTGCAGGTGACTGCTTGTCACATTAGTGTCACCTAAAGCCTGCCTCAAAAACCAGCCACCTTGACGTGTCCCACCTGGCATTTAAAACGTGCCTGCCACGGAGGTGCGCCACCCTGCTGAAATTCCCTCGTGGGACTACGTTGGCGACCCGTCCCGCAATAAGAAGAGCCACTTAGACACCTCCTTTATGAGGGGCCCGCAGATGCGTGGAGTGACACTGAGGACGAAGGAAGCGCGACTTCTCGAGTGGTCAGTATGACAAGCAGGCGGGACACGTGACCAAAAGTCCACTCCATGCTGGTCTGAAGGCTTAGGAAGACCACCTCCGCCGGGCTGCCCACTGGCAACGAGCGTCTGGCGGGTCGCCCAAATGCGAACACAATCAGATCGCGAGAGCCGAGCGGCCCCCAGCAGCCTCTGCGCGAAGTCTGACCTAATGGCGTCTCGTGATTGGCCCGAGCCCGCCTGTCACTCTGCGTGTCCCGCCCACACGCTCTCTGTCCCCGTTACTGGTCTCATTTGCGCCCGCGTCTCTTCATAATAAAGAAAGCAAGCGAAGGCCCGAGACCTCCTCGTCACCGTTGTCACCGCGATCAGTCCCTTAGGCGACAGAGCCGTGTATTATAAAGTTTAGGGGCTCCAGACACTGACAGGACCACCAGACTTCCTCTCCCTGGGCACAAATGCCACATCAGCAGGTTAGACTGTGCCCGAGTCGTGCCAGCTGCTCCGCCTTTATAAAGCGCCTTTCATTTGCTCGCACCAAGCGCGAATGGCAAAGGTGGCCCTCGACGGTCAGCGGACAGGCGAGGGCGGGAAGTCGCCGAGCGGAACTCACCTCGACTCCGCAGACCGCGAGCAGCCAGCGGATGGACTCCATCTTGCCCCGTCCGTCGAAGTAGTAGATGGTCGTCTTGTCCGCCATGCTGTGCGAGAGTGAGAGAGAGAGTGAGAGAGTGAGAGTGAGAGGCGCACGGGACGAACGGGACACGCGGGTGGGCGTCCCCGGTCAATGATTACCTGAGGGAGGGAGGGCCGGCCGTTAGCTGAAGGAGCGACGGCGCTTATGGAGGACACCGAACGGAGCCCCTCGACGGTGGGCGGCGCCAGAGAAATCAAACAAAGGCGGGACCTCCGCAGAAGTATAGCGCCTTGCGCAATGCACGTGATTCCAATTCAGACTCGCTGGTCGCCATGGTAACGGCGGGCACAAAGTCCATAGGGTCCAAGTTCAGGCTCAAGTGCACTCCGTGCTGGCTGGGCATGAAGGCAGGGCACATGGGTGTGCCAGAGAGTCACATGACAAGTGCCCCACAGCTTCAGTGGCCCACCCAGAAGGACAGTTAGGGGACACAACAAAATGTCAGGACCCTGGAGCTGTGACCCCCCCCATGAGAGACCCCTGCGCTCACCTCACTGATTGACTGGGCACTGCCACTTCTGCTTTGATTGGGCGAGGGCTGCAGTGATTTGGGGTTTGCTGGAGGAGTCACAAGGATGCCATGCCAAGCTCTGTGTGTGCCAACCTACCTGGAGCTTTTGGAGAGAATGCCAAAGTAACGCAGCCTTAGCCCGTGAGTGTTCATCCACCCTGTGCCAAGCTTAAGCTCATAAATGGCATTTTGATATTGCTGAGGCTTGGCCCAAAATGGGCATTCAGGACAGCTGCTCTGCCCATGCTGTCATGTTAGTGGCACACAACTGCTAAATGTCACCTGCTCTCGCTGTGCCACTAGAGGCAGCCCAGTGGGCACTTTCAGTCTAGTTGCTGTTCGCTTGCTGGTGACCTGGGTGATGCCAGGCTGTAGACAGCCCTTCTAAAGCAGATCAGCATAGGCACGACTCAGAGACAAGCTGAAGGATGGGCGACCATGTTGGTCCTCGCCTCAGTGACTGGCACCACTGCAGTCACCTCCGGGGGCGGAGGGTCACCTTCGAGTGGTCCGCCCCTGATAAGCGGCACACACGCCCACCCACATGTGTGGCCTCGCCTGCTGAGTCACGGTGATCCTGCTGGAGGCTGAGTGACGCGGCTGAGAAAACCTGGGGTGCCCCCTGAGTGGGCGGTGCCCGCACCAGGTCACATGGACTAGGGACTCGCTTTCCAAAGTGGCACGATTTCTGGTGTTGAGTTTGGGGTGCCCTGTGCAAGCTCTGCTTGTCTGTACCAGGCTTTATGTTCATGTATTCCCATGTTGGCTGAGGTGCCCGACTTGCTGTAATCTCGGTGAAAGGCGCTATATCGTACTAAGTCACAGCATCATCGCTCGTGCCCCAGAGTGGGTCCTCAAGATAAGATGCAGAGGGTGATGACCACTCACCGTGCCCAGCAGTGCCACCAAGCTCTACACAAAGACAGGCAGCAGGTTGCCTTGCCCTGATGGTACTGCCACCTTTTATTTCAGAATTGTCTTTGGGGTTCTGGTGGGATGGACAAGAGGTAACCAACGGCAACAAGTGCCCCATTGACCCAGTCACATCGAGCATGGCTGTAACCGTGTCTACAGAGTGGCATCAGGCCAGCGGCCGCTCAATAGAATTGTGTATTGTGATGCTACTGGGGTTCAGGGGGTTGGTCTTTGGGGGGCATATTGGCACCATTTGAAAATGTCTGGCAGTGCGCATGGCCCCTCTGGCTGTGCCTTCACAATGACGTCGGCTCCAGTGGGCAGCACCAGTGTGGGGCGGGCAGGTGTGCCACACTTCAGTCAGCCATCATGTTCAGGGTATCACTAATGCCCCCATCACTCTTCATTTGTTTCAAAGTGAGGTTTTGCGACACCCCCTGCCCGCTGTGGGCTTGGCACTCCTTCCACTATCAGACCAGCAGCCACAAAACGGCCTGCCAAAAGTGCGAGAAGAAACAAAAGACCAGCAGCCCCTCCCCATCCACACAAAACACCCCCCAACCCCCGCCCCCCCCACACCACATCCGCCCACCCGGCAGCAGCACAAAGCAAAATGACAGCGACGAGGACATAAAAGCGCCGCCATGAGCCAGAAATGCCGGCCTGCGGAAACGAACCAATCAACATCCGCCGATTTGCATGCACGCAAAGGATGTCGGGTTATGACCGTTAAATCGAAGAATTTGAAAGCCCAGAGAACTGAAATAAAAAAGAAAAATTGTAACCGAGCGCAGCCCACCGCGTCCACTCTGATGGTGACCATCGTCTGCGTTTGGCCTTTCAAGGTTTCACATTTCGGGGGTGCCCGTGTGTGTGAGATGAAGACGAAACTCGAGGTATTTAAAGCGTCCGAGCCAGTGGCTGTTTCGGATGTGAGGGCGATCTGGCTGCGACATCTGTCACCCCATTGATCGCTAGGGTTGATTCGGCTGATCTGGCTGGCTAGGCGGGTGTCCCCTTCCTCCCTCACCATTCCACATCTGTCCCTCCCGAAGCTGCGCGCTCGGTTGAAGAGGACGAGCCTCCCCGGTAGAAGAGTACCGTTCGTCGGTTCCAAGGGTTTACGAGTAGCTGCGCTCCCCTGCTAGAACCTCCAAACATGCGTAGGGAAGTCAAAGCTCCGAGACTTCAGACACATCCAAGTGCGGCACTGCACGTGGCAGCCTGCCTTGTTTTTGGGAATTTGCATAATTGTGAGTGATGGCTGCCAACTTGCCAGTTGTGTGCCCCAAAATTGCTTTCTCATTTATATCATAAAGGACTTCACAGCCATTAATTAAAGGCAAGGGGGATATTGCCAGTTTCACCCACTACCTTTAGTTCTCGACTTTGTATTATTACACTAAAATCATCAGATTTTATACTTAATGGGAGGTGGTCAGAGTGCCAGTCCAGAGCACTCAACAGCCATCACTGCCATGAGCTCTGATTTCATATAAATGTCTACACAACGCCAAAGACAGCGGGCACCACAGCCACTGAACTGATGTCACAGAATTCCACTTGGACATCAGCACAGGTGATCGTGGGGGCACAAAATGTGTAAGGAGCCCACATGCCCCAGGGGGGTCACCTGTCAAATCCAGATGGTGCCAGCCTTCTTGTAGCCTTGATGGTGGTTTTCACTAATTTTTAGCAGTGTGTTGGCTCTTTAACTGGCACACTGTGGTGCCACCAACACCTACATTGGGCGGGCACAGAGACCATGTGTGCCTCCAAATGATGGCAGCCACTTCGGAGGTGATGTTCTCACCCGAGTGGCCGAGGGGGTCAAGGCGTCACCTCACCATCATGTTACTCGGTAAAGGCCAACACGAAACCCCCTTAAAAGCGAGGGGGCTCTTGGACTGTGGTCAGTGACGGGTTCAGGGGGCTTCTGCAGTCCCACATTTAACCACAGGGGGCCGACAACAAAATAAAAGGCACAGTGGGTAGAGTGGACAGCGATGGCACAGGAGGACTTTGCGGACCCCAACATCAACAGACGGCGGGCATCAGCGACACACATGGAGCTTCACTTAAAAAGGGTTAGAAGCAGAGGGACCCCCAAACCTTCAGACAGAGGAGAGCAGGGTGACATCTGCCTGCTCAGTTAGCGGTGTGTCACCCGAGACCCACATGTGGTGACTTGGGCCACCGAGCACAATGGCCTTGTCTGCGGGAGGCTTCCACGCCTGTGCCCTTGCCACCCTCGAGCCACGTCTGCCTGACACGTCATCCGTCCACATGTACGTCACGACCTGCGACATCGAGTGCCCGACTCTGACTGGGAGCCTTGTCCCCCCCCCCCGTCTTTGTGTTCCCTTCCTGCACGTCCCCCCGTCCCCTCTCATTGTTTTCTTGACTCTCAGTCAGTAAAATCAATTTTATTCTTCTTCTTCTTCTTCTTTATAAAAGTCATTTGTTACAAAACAGGCCTCGTCACGGAGCCAATGGCAGCACAGCAGCGTGACCCCCAGAGACCCCCGAGGTGGCGCTATGTACAGAGAGGCGGAGAGGTGACGCGATGGGGACATCTGCTCTCGCCGTGGCTGGCGTCACCCTCCTTGTCCTTTTTATTTGTCACTTGTACTGATTGGCACAAATGTGCGTTGATTGGTGCCCCACGGACGAGAAGACGCCAGCAGAAGGCCGCCTTCACCTCTGCCCGCCGTACTTCCCCGTCCAGTCAGTGCGCCCATGCAGCGTCTGTACAGATGGCGGCCTGGGCGCCTGCCCGCTGGTCTTAGTGGATGGCGACGTGAAGGCCGGTGGCCCAAGTTGATTTCGATTCGACTTCCAGGCGGCGTAACCTGCAAACGACAAGAGAGAGAGAGACGTTTAGTCAACACGCGAGCCGCACTGGCATTTGAATGGCGGGCACCGTATCTCAGGGTGAAAGTCACACGATGTCACTCAGCCAACGGGCTCAATTCTACGGCCGCATGCATGTTGGGCACAGAGCTGCTGCCCGCCAATCCTGGCAAGGCGCTGCAATGAAGAGAAACCTCGGCGGGTAACGGGACCCCCAAACTCGGCGACTTCAACAGAAACCCTCCAGTGTTCTGACCCACCGTATTTTGACGTCCAGTCTGTCCGGCCGTGCACCGGTGGCACTCTGGGAGTTGGCGCAGGAGTGCTGGACGACAGGGACACAAATGAAGGGGGTGCCAGCTGATTTCGACTGGACTTCCAGGATGCATAGTCTGGAAGAGAAAAAAGACACAAGGGGCTTGAACTTCCCAATGCCATCTATGTGAGCCTGAGCCAGAGTGCCACACGTCTGGGAGACAACACTGGTGCCACACATAGGAGCTTCAGCAGCTCGCCACCTGCCAGGGAAGGCCACACTGGGCACCGTCTCCTCGTTTGTCTTCTTTATGAAAACATCACTTAAGTTAATGACATCATCACGCCAGGTGACGAGAACTTGAAAGTCGCGTGCTTACTTGGCATGGGGTCCACGATTGGCGTCAGGTGCACCTTTTGCCCAGCTGATCCCAGTTCCTTTTTCAGAAACGACGATGGGTACCCGCCTAGCAGCACCCCAGGACCTGCAAGAAGGAGGACACCAACGAATCAGGCTGGAGCGGCCATCTCAACCAATCGGTGAAGACAGCCTGGCACAGAAGACCCCCGTCACCCCCACACGCGCAGGAGTGACCAACCCAGATGCAAGTCCAGAGGCTTAAAATGTGCCAATTTAGGGAGTGCAGACATTTAACGGTGCTGTGCCCGTGGCCCCCATGGCATCGCAGAGTGGATGGCATCATGGAAATCGCTTTCTTAGTTGTAATTTGTTTCTAAAGGGACCACCAGCCTCGTTACTTCCTCGGCTTCCCGAGTCCGGCCTGGACTTCACCATCTGTGCCCACCAGCATTCACAGGTGCACAACCGAGGCTGGCACAGCTCCCAATTAAAGCATGTGGTGAACTGCCTTGGACCCTTATGCCAGTCTCCTGATCAGGACCACGAGCACTTGCACCAGCGTCATTAGGTGTGCCAGCTCATACTGGCACTGTGTGATTGCTTCTTGTCGATATTGAAGGCGTCTGCTTTTGCTCGGTGCCAGTCACTGCACTGGGCACACAGCCATGACGCCGCCAATGCAGCGCTGTAGTCGGTCACATGTTTTCTTCACCCCACTTTACCTGGGTTTTTTCGATGACCTGGAAATGTGCCACAGGTGACAGCCGAGGGCATAATGGGACCGTCCCACAAGTTGTTGGCATTGCAGTCTTGACTTGGAGGGCAGTCGTCGGGTTTCTTCGCAGGAATCCCTAAGACACCAAAAACAAACTGCTTTAAGTGAAAAGGCCGAGAACCGTCGTGCCCCATAATGTGCCAGCTGCTCGACTGGCGCCTGAACTCACAGGGCTACTGCTTCTCTGCAAAGTTGAACTGCCATTGTCTGGTTTGGGCAGTGGGACTCACGACTACGGCGGGTCCAACTCAAATGCCAGGCGACGCCTCGCCAAAGCACTTCATGTACATTGGCAGGACAAGGCGCCAACTGGACCGAGTGACGTCGTTCTGGTGCGAGTGCCCTGTGATGGACTGGCGCACACGCCCACCCGGCCCCCCGCCAGCTCACCTGGGAAGTAGCGGGCCTGCTTCAGGTAATACTCTCTGGCCGACGTGGTCCTCGGAGTGGCGTGCTCCTTACCGCCGGCCGACTTGGGGACACCTGGCTGGCCGTCACCGCCTCTGGCCACCGACTGCTCGAGGCCCACGACGCCCCCAAACCTGACAACAGAAGAGCGAGACCATCAGACGGGCGACAGGCGCAGCACGCGGCGGTGGTGGTGGGCAGCGTGCCTTCTACCTGCCAAGGGCGTCGCTGTCCGCTGGCCTCCTGCTCTCACTGGCATTGTGTTTCATCGGGCCGTTGGCATCCACCTCGTCCAAGTCACTCCAGTCCTCTGACCGCTTCACGGTCCCGGGCACCGGACCCCACCGCCTCCTGCAATTCTTTGGTTTGGCCAAAAGGAACGAGCTGCCATTGTTTTCGGTTGCGGCGGGCGCGCCTCCTCTCTACAACCACAAGACACACAAAAGTCTCAATTCACGGCCTCGGCCTGCCGCTTCGCCCCAAAGTCCTCCACCGTGAGGGTCCCCGAAGTCTACGACAGACCCCTCGAGTCCCTTGGCCCCTCCTCATCGGCGTCTTTCGTGTTGTAAACGTGGCGATCGGCACCAGTGGCCTGCGGGCCCCCCCCACTGACGCAGCTCGTGGTGTCTGGAGTTGTGGACGTCACGTGTGTGGCACTCGGGGTGACGGAGGACGACGGCAAACGCGGAACACAACAAAGTAATGGTGACGTGTGAATGTCACGAAAGGTCTGACGAGACAAGGGGGCTCATTAAAGGGTGGCACAGCTGTAAGGACGGCTGGCTCGCAGTCGAGGGCTCGCCACTCTGACAGTAAAGACGCATGATTGGTTCATTTCAGCACTCGTAAGATCAGCGCCACCACGCCAATCGCGCGTCTTTTATCGTTATCACGGTAACCCAGGACAGTGCCCAGAGTCAAACCGGCAAGCCCTCGACTGCGAGCCACCCATCCTTACAGCTGTGCCACCCTTGTCTCGTCAGACCTTTCGTGACATTCACACGTCACCATTACTTTGTCTGTCAGGTGTGTTCCGCGTTTGCCGTCGTCCTCCGTCACCCCGAGTGCCACACACGTGACGTCCACAACTCCAGACACCACGATAAAGACACGTGAGCTGCGTCAGTGGGGGGTCCGCAGGCCGCTTGTGCCGATCGCCACGTTTACAACACAAAAGACGCCAACGAGGAGGGGCCAACGGACTTGAGGGGGCTGGCATGATGAGTTTGTCATAGACCTCGGGGGTCCTCGTGTTAATCGACACACAAACGCACCTCCAGCCTTTCTCCAGGTGCCACGGGGGGCCGAGTCCTGCTCATCCTCCTCTCCCACTTCACGTCAGCCGAGTGGAGGCACCAAACTGGCGTTGCGCGGGTGAAAGGTGCCCCGTGACAGACAAACACGACTGTTAAAATGACCCCAATGATGACGTCCAAATGTGAGGAAGAGGAGAGGAGGAGGAGGAGACTTCAAGCTTCACTGAGGCATCATGGGAACAGCAGAAGCCATCAACGTGACGCACCACCGGCCAATCGGGGCTGAGCTCACCTGCTGCGCGACTTTCGTTTTGATCACTGGCAGGAATGGCGGGCGGTGGCGCTCGGCGTCTTCTCCTCTGGCCCCCCTGGGTGAGGCCTCAGCGGGGCACGTCGTCGAGTTCTGGGCAGGCTGGATTTGCTGCAGTGGCCTTGGCGGAGGGCAGTGGTGGTGCTGCGCTGCACGCGGGACGGGGGCCGCGGGTTTCAGGACAGGGGGCTGCTGCTGCTGTAACTTGGAGACGTGTCTCCCCTGCTCCTGGATTTGCTGCGGCGTACCGAGAGCCTGGCCGACGTAGAAGTAGGAATACCGAAGAGCCTTAAAGAGGGAAAACACAAGACGTCAAGGTGGGACGCGTCGCCCCTCTGACGGCGGAAGGGACGTCCCGCAGACGCCACGCGGTACCTGATTGGCTGCCGGCCTCTTCTTCGGGTCCCACTGCAGCAGATCCCTCATCAGCTGAATGGCATCACTACTGGCATTGGGAATCAAAGTCTTCAAGTTGCTTGGCACACACTGCGGCCACCGAAAGCTCATCGCAGAAGAAAGCTGGAAGCCTTCATTCCAGTCGGTCTGGGAGAGGACGGGAAGAGAGAGAAAAATGAAAGGGAACGTCGCACCAGGACACCCGGCGGCTCTAAACCATCTACCTGGAGGTCCGAGTGCAGGCCATCGGGGGGGCAGTGCCCTTACAGTGACGAGGGGGCACTCGCAGTAAGACAGGGGGCCTCCTCGGCACGCGTCACAAACACAAACCTGAGCGCCTGAATGTGGCGACACTACGCCCGCGGACCGGTGGGCACGTCTACACATCGCTGAAAAAGACCCTCACTGCTCACAAGCTCAACGTCAACTTCAGGGTCTCCGCTTGCGTCCTCGGTTTGAATGTCAGCTGGGGGAGCACCCACTGGGGGGCCCCCCCAAGTCACAAAGTGTAAGCAAAGCGATGCGCACCACACATTACCCATGGGCACCTGCTTCAGCTTCGCTTTACGACACTGGGGGTCTTCAGGCCGTCTCGGAACGTTCTTCTCTTGGCTCAAACTCGAGGAGGGGCACAAACATGGGCTGGTGAGGGGGGGGGGGGTCATTAATTCATTCGTTTGCTTCAATGATATCTCAGGTGCTTTACGTAGTGACGGTGACAGTCTGCAGACAAAGTGCCACACGCGTGTGTCCAGGGTCCTCCCTCCGTGCTTAGTGCGTTTACTGTTTAGAAAGAAGACACACAGACACACACTCGGCATGGCATGGCATGGCGCCGCACCCTGACTGTTGTCCCATCTCTAACACACACGCACACAAACGCCAACGGGTGCTCAGAATCCCTGAAGCCCACGAAAACCCCCAAATCCCGGCCCACCTCAAGTTACACCCGCACTTCTCCTCATCGGCGTCCTTTGTGTTGTCGACGCAGTTCAGTGGCTCAAGTGTGTCTATCGAGGTGTGAGGTCCCCGAGTCGCGGAGGGTCACTAATGTCGTCTCGTTATTTGGAGCTCAAACATCTACGATACGCGTAACTGTGGTATGGCGGGCGAGAAACGGTGACCACAGAGCTAAAACTCAAACGGGTATCGTGTGACATTAAGAATTAGGGCGCAATGTGCAATAAACAATCCAAACAGTCACGGGGGCAGCAGCTTGAGCAGAGATGCCCAGACTTCCCTCTCCCCGCCCACTTCTTCTAGCTCTTCCGGGGGAATCCCAAGGCGTTCCCAGGCCAGCCGAGACACATAGTCCGTCCAGCGTGTCCTGAGTCTTCCTCTGGGCCTCCTCCCGGTTAGACGTGCCAGGAACACCTCACCAGGGAGGCGTCCAGGAGGCACCCTGAACAGATGCCCGAGCCACCTCATCTGACTCCTCTCGATGCGGACGAGCAGCGGCTCTACTCTGAGCTTCTCACCCTATCTTTGAGGGAGAGCCGATAAACGAGTTCACGAAAAAGAAAGAAAGCTGAGAGCATCTGAGAAGCAAACAGCAACGGCGTGGCTGCTCGTCAATCGGGGGGCCACGGGTTCAAGTCGGGGTCTCCTGCAGTTCCTGTTATGACGATTATGGAATAAAAACAGACGCGGAGTCGAGTGTCCGGCGCACATCACAACTGTTCATAGGCGTCGGGGATTTAAGGGAACGGAACCTCAAGGGTGTAAATCACACACACAAACACACACACACACACAGAGACACACACACACACAAACACACACACAAACACACACGCAAACACACACGCAAACACAGAGACACAAACACACACACAGAGACACACGCAAACACACAGACAGACACACACACACAGAGACGCACAAACACACACACACACACAGACACAGACAAAGAGACACACACACGCGCGCGCACACACACAGAGACACACAAACACACACACACAGACACAGACATACAG